>NC_142064.1:25620000-25920000 GCF_059756535.1 Pantherophis guttatus
TCTCAAATTAAAGGACTCCACAGTTCAACCCTCAGTTTCATATATTCTATTCTATTGAAAGCTTTTCCTTCAAACAGAGAAAACTAATTTATATTGTATGAACTGATAACACTGTCAAAGATTTTTAAAAGTTTGAAATAACCAGCGAGAAATTATACAAATATACATTTTATAGTATCCACAAACAACCCAGGACTTACTACAAAATGTTTTAAATAAATTAAGTTCAAATTATTCTGCACCAATGCTACAATGTTCTATCCAAATATATCTGCATTAGAGTCATTTTAGGATACTAAGATATATAATCTTTACCTCACATTTAGTGCTTATAAGAATTAGCGTCAATAAATAGAATTAGCATTCTCTTTATATGGTTGAATAAAGTAACATTAATGAAAGATATACTGTTTATTCTGTAATTTGCTAAAATGCTACTTGGTCTATATAGCTTTTAAATAAATATGGAAGATCCTGCTAATCTGTTAACGGTTGATCTCAGAAGGTCACCACTATTTAATTTTCTTTTCCCCTTCTCTCTTCCATATGCCTGAGAGGAAAATTAATATATTATGCACAGCAACAAATACAGTGGTTGAAAGGACAAGGGCAGGCATTCCAAGGTTAAAGATGGGATTTCCAAAAGCCCTATTATTCAATACCTTGGATAGCTCCCAGTTAAAGATTCTAATATTTCTCCCCTCTAACAGACCTCTATGCAAACTAATGCTGTGTATCTTAAAAGATATTACTCTCTGGTTTGCAAGCAGCAGATAAATTAATAAGGACAAAATCCATTCTATCCAAAAATTATTATTCAAAATCCCAATTGCCCTCAATCCATGTTCTTCGTCTTCCCTGCAAAATCCTAATTTTCTATCAAGCTGATAATAGCCTGTACCCAAAGTATTGAGGAAGACAGCTAAACATGCATGTATTATCATACAAAAGCAATTTTTTGCACAGATCAGCATAAGTTATTCAATGGTGCATGATTCAATCAAGACTATCTTTCCTAATTTCTCACAAAGCAGTGGGACTCGGGCATAGAGCTTTGATTTTTCAGAGCAAAAACAGCATTTCTAAACTAAAGAAAAATAAAATTTTAATCTGATTTCATGGGATATTTCTGGTTTCCTAATATTGATGCCTTCTTTTGTCATGTATCAGAAAAAGAAGGTTCAAAGATTAATAAAGAACTCAGAGATATGTTGCTTAAATATTACATTTATTAGATGACCATAGCCTCTTGATGTGGCTGATAATCACAATTCACTTAAACCCTGGATCCCCAGACTGATGACTATAACCACTGGCATTTTCTTCGGTGCCCACCATTACTGCCAGACAACTGATCTAACTTTTAATTAAAAATAAGAAGCTAGCATATCAAAAAGCAAAATATTCTCCTCAAGGATAGCATCTTTTTTTCCCAACAATACTTCTGAGTCCAAGAGGCATTCTTAAAAAATAATGTAGCTAGATATGATAGATATGAGAATGATAGCTATAGACCAAAATTTTGGAAGGGTGTTCACTTTTCCAGAAAACAGAGTATGCTGAGGAGCTATACAACATCTTGAAAAGAGGTTATGATAAATTATCTTACCAGTTTTACCTCATGGTATTTTTTTTAAAAAATTGGTTATCTGTAGCATCACAGCCATTTTGTTACAGTGTCCCAAATATGTTCTGTGTCTACCAACTTATACTGATTAGAGATTCACGTCTTTCACACTGGCCTATATATGTGGAGCCTAATTGTATGTGTAAAATTGTACTCTATAAAACACAGAATACTGTATGTGTTTGCCTATATATGTTGAAGAAGATTGGATTATTTGTACAATTTTAACTGTTGCACTCTATCCCATTCTTGCTTTTTTTTTTAAGCAGAGAACCTATGTTGATATAAAGAAATGAATGACTAAATATATAAAATAAACAGTCAGTTAATGTTCTAGGTGTTTACCCATGTAAAACACTTTTCAGATATTACGTTTAATATATGTATTTGAGGTATACAGATCAACCCCAATCCAAACAAAATGATTAATTTAATTCAAATAACCAATCTAATTATTTTAATCTATTCAGAAAACTGAGTCAATTTCATTTGATTTTCTGAATTGATTAGGAGAGAAACGACTTAAATGGCTTTGAATCAATCCCTAATGCAAATGTTAAATGCACCAAAGTGGCTTCTCCCCCAATTTTCTGTGCTTAGAAAAGAGCATTTTGCACAGGACTCTAGTCAAGGTCAATTACATTGTTCTAATTTTGGCACCACCCAAAGAGTTACATGTAAATATTTTTTTCCTCACCTTTCAAAAGAAAGCTTGTATATTTGTTTGTCCTCTTTGGTCAGCTGGAGGGGAAATGATTACTTGCTACAACAATGAATGAAAGGAAGGGATATGTACAGTTTTTAGACATTAGTGGTTCTTGGTTTGTTGAAAAACAGTACCTATCAACTTTCAACAGATTCCACACAATAAGTGTGCCAGCAACCACCGGCTTTTCACTTCAGAGAATGAATACTTTTTGCAGAAGATAAAGTAAGGAACAGTCCTATTATTATAAAATGGGAATGACAGTAAAGTCATATTTCACATTGCTTGCTTTTTCTGTGAAAGGTTTTTTTTAATGCAAGGTCTAATATCAATATTGGATGAATGAATGGAATGGATTAAAATATGTATAAAAATATATTGTAAAAAATCAGTGAAATATTTTTATTTGTTAAGAAAAAAAAGGGGAGATTTTTAAAACTCCAACCTGTCTATCCTTCAAAACTGAAGGTCATAAGAAAAAATATTATACAATGGTTACATTAGCAGATCGAGACTAGTGCATCCTGGGGTCAAATACTGTCTCAGGAATGAAGCTCCTAGGATGACCTTGGACAAGTCATCACCTGTCAGTTTAATCAACTTTGTGGGCTTCTTGTGAAAGTAAAATGGTGGGAAGCAATACATACTTTTGCTTCAATTCTTGAATTGAAGGCAAGATATCAAATGAAATAAATACATGGGATTTTTTAAAAAGAGGTATTGTTTTTTTTCCCTTTAAAGCAAGGCTAGGTGAATCAGATTATCTGTTTAAGCAACATATTCTGAAGCTGACAGGAAGAAAAAATTAGCTTCTTGTCAGGTGTTTAAGAATAATCTGTTCCATTGGGACTGAAAGCCATGCAAATGAGCCAGCTTGCCAGTTCAAATCCCAAAGGTTATGATAGCATTCTGAAAGCCAGTGTTATCTCTGCTTAAGGAGTTGAATCGGAATCGGAGAAATCCAGGTTCAAGTCTCCATTCAGCAAGGAATTCAGTGGTTATATGCCCCAAACTTGCTTAACCAAATCAGCTAACAATTCAATTTTCTGCTTTTACATGGTCTATGCTTGGTTAATGATAAAGTTGATTTTGAAATTTATTTATTTGTAGATTAGGGGCTATATGTGAACCTAACCTGTTCAGTTACATTCATGGATCAACGTATTCCCATGTAAACCCAGGAATGAATAAATAAATGAATAAACTTAGTTCCCAAGTAAAGCAATTTGTGTGGGGAAAAAGCCACTACTGTACGATTTGTGGCCAAACAAATATTCAGTATCCTACATCAGAGAATTACCATGGACAGGAAATGACAGAGAACATTCTTCATTTCCATCACCTTAATGTCTCAGAGGAAAGATGAAATCTAATTTTAAAATAAGCAAATAAGTGTACCCAGGAGCGTATTTAGATTTATGGACAAGACTGGCATGTGTTTTCCAAATGGAATTTGATTCTTGTTTTTTGCAGGAAGACAGAAGAAACGGAAAAGGGAGGAAGAAGCTCTGTAATTTCTATGGCCCTCATCCTCGCTTCTAGTTTCTTGGATGGTCTTTCTTGAGACAGGAATGACTTCTGGTGAAGAAAACTTTGCCAGGGAAGAAGACTAAAGTAGCTCTCTGAGATTAAAAATAAAAATAGGATGTGCCTTTAAGCAGAAGTCCCAGCATTTATTTATTTTTTTTCCACAATTCTCGTCAGCAGCAGATATCAAATTATTGGAGTGGGCTGAAGAGAGACAGACAATGCTGACTAAGGCGACAGACAGAAACATTTCATCCTATCCCTCCTCCTCTCTCCTCTGAGTTATCAACTCAGAGAGTGCAACACACTTCTAGGTTTGACATCCAGAGATATTTTGTACAGCACCGAACATCCGGCTGGCACTTTCAAAACGAGCAATAAATACGCCCCTTGCAGTTGGGACAGAGTTGGCCCACGCCTGCTCAACCTCACCAGTTGCAAACCGGCTCTCTTTTCCTGCCGCCCAACCAAGCGCCCCTCACCTGAAGTCGCTGTACGGATGGATGATCCAGAATCCTGCAGTTTTAACCCTTTCCTGCTCCTTCTCCACCGCTCTCTGGCTGCCGAACATGCGGAGGGAGAATTTGTTAACCCCGGGCTGCAGCATGGACGTGAACTGCCGCTGCATGAAGCCGTACTGGCGCCGGGCGCCTTCGGCGTTGTCGAAACCCCCCGCCGGTTCTTCGGCGCCGCCGTTGCCTTCCAGTTTGAAACAGACCGAATTGCCATGCTCCTTAAGGCTCCCGCCGGCGCTCGGGCTGCTCAGCCCTTTCTCCGCTGCCGTCTTTGCCTGGGAGCAGGCGTTGGTGCTGGGACTGCCTTCGTCCCGGCTGCCGGGCGAGGAACCCGGCTTGTTGCCCTCCATGGCAAGGTCCGGCGACCAGGAGAGCGCTCCAGCCTGTCCGGCTCCACTTGAGCCGCCGGCGGAAGAAAAAGAGAGAGAGAGCCAGCTAGGCGAGCCGGGCTCCCTCTGAGCACTGAGGA
The DNA here is from genome assembly GCF_059756535.1 of Pantherophis guttatus. NCBI lineage: Eukaryota > Metazoa > Chordata > Lepidosauria > Squamata > Colubridae > Pantherophis > Pantherophis guttatus. The sequence continues at coordinate 25,624,845 of NC_142064.1, forward strand.
GAGGAGGAGGAGGAAGAGGAGGCGGCGGCGGCGCTGCTGGCTGGTCCTACCCGCCCTTCAGCAGCGCTTCATTGCCCTGTGCCGCTCCTGGCATTGGCCAAGCCGGCAAGAGCCGCTTCTCGCTCTGGCACCGACCGACAGGGGCGGAGAGAGAGTGAGAGAGAGAGAGAAAAAAAAGAGACAGGGAGAGAAAAGCCGGATTTTACCGCTCCGCGCCCTCTGCTGGTGGAACGCCCCGCCTGGCTCCGCCCCTTCGGCCCCCTTCCCTCGTCTCGACATTGAGCGACCCGGCGGAGCCCTTGAGAGAGAGGTAGGGGGGGGTGTAGGAGGAGGAGGGATGGGCCTTTTCCTTCAGCTTGGCTGAACCGGCGTTTTTTTCCCCCAAAAAACCGCCTCCCGCTCGGTGAGGTGTGGTGTGGGCGCTCCAAACCTGACCTGCCGGTGGCTTTTGATTTGGAGCTTCGTCTATGAGTTTTCACACTCGGTCTGTCGCTTAAAGAGAAAAGAGTTACGGATGCAGGGGTCTCCAACCTTGACTACTTTAAGCCTGGTGGACTTCAACTCCTAGAATTCCCCAGCCAGCTTTGCTGGCTGGGGAATTCTGGGAGTTGAAGTCCACCAGGCTTAAAGTAGCCAAGGTTGGAGACCTGGTCTACAGAACCCGCGGGAAGATGTCCCCCGCCTCCTGCTCACTTGCCAAGCAGTCCCTCAGCGGGTTCTTTCAAAAGAGGGTGGCAGATTCAGAAGGTGGCGTTAGGCTGCGCGCTGCAACGGGGTACAGCTGCCTTTTGCAAAGGCAGGTTGGCTGATTCATAGGTGCTAGTTCCTGCACACACACACACACACACACACACACACACACAACGTCGAGTTGTAACTGCTGGCGAGATGGAGTCCTTACAGAGGTGTTGAAAACACTGGGGGCTGGAGAGAAACCTGGTTTCAGTTGCTGGCAATGGTTCTCAACAATTGGCAATTTGAAGATGTGCGTGGACCGCAATCCTTGAGAATTCCCCAGCTATCACTGGGCATCTTCAAGCTGCTAAGAAACACTGCCGGAAAGAGAAAGGACTAGAAATATTTAAGAAAGTCAATGTCAAGTTTTCCCAGAAAAAATCCTTAAGGCTGAGATCCGTTGTATCTGGGATACATTTGCCTGGATGAGCTTTTCTTCATGGCTGATGTTGAAGGAATGTCTAGACACTCTTATATTTACAAAGTTCCTGCATCAACAAGATGACCTCCAAGGTCTTTTGCCAATTGTGCAGTTTCATATCACTCTGGTCATCTCAGGTACAGTGCTTCTGCTTGAGGTCTTGAAGATCACAATAATTGGAAAACTCCAAAAGAAATCTTCCAATTCTTTTATTCAGTGGTAAAATCCAAGATTTTTTACTTCCGGTTTTGTGGGCGTGGCTTGGGCGTGGTATGGCTTGGCTTGGTGGGCGTGGCTTGGTGGGCATGGCAGGGGAAGGATATTGCAAAATCTCCATTCCCACCCCACTCTGAGGCCAGCCAGAGATGGTATTTGCCAGTTCTCCGAACTGCTCAAAATTTCCACTACCGGTTCTCCAGAACCTGTTAGAACCTGTTGGGTTTCACCCCTGTTTTGATGGTTTACAGGGGGTGTTCTTTCATTCATTGTGATCTTGAGCATCACAAGCGGAAGAAATAGGAAGCATGTTTAACATTGTGTATCCTTTTTAAAGTTCTGCTTCACCTTACTGGTGAGATACCCAGAATCACACAAATGCCTATGATTGAATATGGATTTAAACCATCTGGCAGCAACTAGCCAATCTTTCTATTGCCAACAAATTAAGAAGAATCAGACATTGAAGCTAGAAAAAATCTTAAGAGTGGGAAGATGAAAAAGCATTCTGGGGAAAGTCAAAGGAAAACCCTTATTATATTTTTCCCCACCCCAAAAAAGTGGTGTAGCTTTCAGAAGTCAGTGGAGTCTTTACTATAACTCTCCTGTAATTTAAACCATCATGATGTATTTCGCACAACTTGGCATCAGTGGTGGGTTTCAAAAAATTTTACTACCAGTTCTGTGGATGTGGCTTGCTGGGCATGGCATGGCTTGCTGGGTGTGGCTTGTTGGGCGGGTCAGGGGAAGGATACTGTAAAATCTCCATTCCCACCCCAATCCAGGGGAAAGTTACTGCAAAATCCCCATTTCCTCCCAATCATCTGGGACTGGTTGCCCTTCGGGTGAGGTTCAAGGTGCTGGTTATCACCTATAAAGCCCTTCATGGCTTAAGTCCGGGATATTTGTCGGACCCCTGCAGCCAGCAACAATCTCCAATTGCCCAGTGCGTTCCCACAGACAGGGCTGCTTCAGGGTGCCGTCGGCCAGACAATGTCGGCTGGCGACCCCCAGGGGGAGAGCTTTCTCTGTGGGCACACCTACCCTTTGGAACAAGCTTCCTTTGGAGCTTCGGATGGCCCCTGACCTTCACTCGTTTCGCCGTGATTTGAAGACCTGGTTATTTCATAGCCTGGACTGATAAGGGTGATGGTGGTTCTTAATAGTTTTTAAACTGATTTTAAACTGTTTTAATTCGGACTTTTAATTTTATATTGCATTAATGTCATTGTGTATTTTACTGTTGTGAGCCTCCCTGAGTCCATTGGAGGTAGGGCGGCATAGAAATCGCATTAAACTTAAACTTAAACTTAAACTTGGGAGGCAGAGAATAGATGGGGGCGGGGCTACTCAGAATTTTTACTACCAGTTCTCCGAACTACTTACAATTTCCGCTACCGGTTCTCCAGAACTGGTCAGAACCTGCTGAAACCCACCTCTGCTTGGCATATAGAGTGGGAAAATTGGAGAAGGGTCAGGCCAGGTTTTGCTTTTAGAAGAAAAAGGGCCACACAGCTTCAAAAGATATCCTCAGGGTGTGATGAAAAAAAAAAATCAAGATAGTGACTACAACAGTGAGATCAAAGTTCCACAACACACATGATTTATGCAACACATTAATGATGTATGCAAAGCATACGAAAAGAAGACAAAAGCTTTGTTTGCAGTCTGGTGGTACCTATCATGACTTTTTATCATGCCCTTCTGTGGGCACCCCTGCTTCTCAAAGTAGATTTGAAGTAAGTGCTTTTTTTTTCTTTTTTAGTATTCTTTCAGAATTTTAAATAAGTCTTATTTCTCATCTACTTTTTTTTTTTTTTTTGCAAAGAAGAGCACTTTTTTTCTTTCTTTCTAAATTATGTCCACAGAGATTTACCCAAAATCATCCTGGAAATTGTGTAATTTAGTGAGGATTTCAGCATAGCTTTGCCCAGTTCTGATCCTCTAATCCAACAATTGATAGGCAAACAGAAAACCTGTGAGCAGCACTATTTTACAATAATCTGCCAGAACATTGTGTACCTCTCTCATTGCAATATTTTTCTGCTATCCTATGAAGGAGCAAAACCAGGATGGTAACAAACTCTGCCAGGTTCCAAAATTCACAGTCACATTTCCTTTTCTCCTCATTTGCTTTTCAAAAATGACATTACAACAGTATACATAGAAAACAGTGGTGAAATCCAAATTTTTTTACTACCGGTTCTTTGGGCATGGCTTGGTGGGCGTAGTGTGGCTTGGTGGGCATGGCTTGGTGGGCGTGGCAGGGGAAGGATAGTGCAAAATCTCCATTCCCACCCCACTCCAGGGGAAGGATAGTGCAAAATCTCCATTCCCACCCCACTCCAGGGGAAGGATACTGCAAAATCCCCATTCCCTCCCCACTCTGGGGCCAGCCAGAGGTGGTATTTGCCGTTTCTCCGAACTGCTCAAAATTTCCTCTACCAGTTCTCCAGAACCTGTGAGAACCTGCTGGATTTCACTCCTGATAGAAAAGAAGATACAGAAAGAGAAGCAAAACACAACTCTATTGCATAATGTATATCCCATTCTGAAAAGTGTCATTTAAAAATAATTACTAACATATGAACATTTGTGTCTGAGTGTTATTGATCTTTAACAAAAGTTAAAGAACCGTTACCAACCATTCCAATATTCAGATTTTGCTATACTGGGTCATAGTCTTTCATGATTTTCTGTTTTCCATTGTATCTGTTTAAAAATGACTGTTGCTTTAAATCTATAGGCTCCATAATGGGAGATTTTGCTCTTAGACTATTTCTGAAAAGAAGAAAAGAGATGCTTCATGATGTGTACATCCACATGCTTTACAAGTATTATCTGTGCAGTTCTGTTAAAAGGGTTAGATGTGATATAATTTTGGAACACATCACTGAAACCTGTTTTAGAAGCCTGGTTACAAAACATTCTGTCTCACTAGAGTTTGCAGTGATTGTCCTATGTTTTGTATGAGCCTAGGAATAACAGTGCTGAATCATAAGGATTATAGGGAGACACAGACAGAGACACATATTCCTAATTCCACATGACACATGGAGATTCCTTCTTCAATACTAATCTGTGCTTGTGCCATTTAATGTTACTAATTGCTTTAGGGTGAGTACGGACAGCTGGAAAATGACAGTTGTTCCTTAAGCAGAGATCATCTACTTTAATGTTCAATGGAAAGGTTGAAATAATTGTAATTGCCACAATCCTGAAGCCACACTGTACCCATGTAGGAATGTGCCTGGGAAAAATACATTAAGCTGTCCAGGGTGGATTTTACCTACCTCCAAAACAGGGGTGAAATCCAGCAGGTCCTGACAGGTTCTGGAGAACCGGTAGCAGAAATTTTGAGTAGTTCGGAGAACAGATATCGGAAATTTTGAGCAGTTCGGAGAACCTGTAGCGGAAATTTTGAGTAGTTCGGAGAACCTGCAAATACCACCTCTGGCTGGCCCCAGAGTGGAGTGGGAATGGAGATTTTGCAATATCCTTCCCCTGGAGTGTGGAAGCCACGTCCACCAAGCCATGCCCACAGAACCAGTAGTAAAAAAAATTGGATTTCACCACTGCTCCAAAGGAAAAGGATATTTTATGTCTGAAAATATCTAGTTCATTACAAACACAACTGATTTTAAAATGATTGTGAAGCTTTAAACTTCAGAAGAAATGTATCAAATTTATGCAATCAGCAATGAGCCCCACTGCCACTCATTAAAGTAGCTATGTCTTTTTTCAGGATTTTGTGTGAGTCTGGAAGAAGATGCAGTTGCTTTAATAGTTGGATTAGGCATTGCATTAAAACAGATTTACAAATAAGTCTGAAAAAGGATGTAGTTGCTTTAAATAATAGAGGTCCTGCTTTCTGGAAAAAAAATTCTTCTATATTTTTTTGCTGCATCTGCTGACCAAAATTTCATTTTTACTTATATTATTTTATTTTGTTTAAATTTAATTTATTACTCTATTTATTCGTTGCTTACCCTCTTTCTGAAACTAAGGATCTTGTATACATGACCTAAATATTTTGGAAATAGACAGATTTTGATTTTTCTTTTTTGGCTGGGAAGAACATCCCTTCCCCCCATGCCTCCAAATACCAGGAGCAACTATTAATATCAAGCAGCAGCTATGAATTCAGTCTGTAAATTACACCTTGAAGCTCACTTTCTACTCTTAATGGTGTTTCATAAAGAGGCTGGCAGCTATGGATTATGGATTAAAATGCTAATTGAATCAAGAAACTTGGTTGAATGTAGGATCATAAAGAATGATGTGCAAATACTTTCTAAATGAAGCTCACTAGATGATGTTGGATCAGTTACTGTCTTTTAATTCAAGCTTCTGCATAAAGTTGTTCTGAAGAAAAATGGGAAGAAGTATTTTTGAGTTCCTGGAGAAAAAGTTAAGTATGAGAAATAAATAAATATTGAATAGCATTTTACAGCAGAAATTATGACACAGAAAGGGTTTTCTTTTAATATTTCCATTTGCCATTATACTGGATGTATGTAACAAATCTGAATTTTAATACTTTAAAAATAAAAGGTTATTTCTGCAACATAATAGCAATAGCAATAACACTTAGACTTATATACTGCTTCATAGTGCTTTACAGCCCTCTCTAAGCAGTTTACAGAGTCAGCATATTGCCCCCAACAATCTGGATCCTCATTTTATCAACCTTGGAAGGATGAAAAGCTGAGTCAACCTTGAGCCTGGTGAGATTCGAACTGCCAAATTGCAGGCAGCTGGCAGTCAGCAGAAGTAGCCTGCAGTACTGCATTCTAACCACTGCGCCACCATGGCTCAATATTTTATTAGTTACCTTGGTCCAATCCTACTTTGGTGACTAGGTGCCTCCTAGGTAAGAAGAAGTTGGGAGACCCTTTGCAGGCCTGCTGTGAAGTGTATTACCAATGTTTGTTAGACAAAGTTGTTTGATTTCGCTTAGAATTGGATTCCAACTGGATCTGTTATCCTAAGGATATAGATGGGGTCAGGGGTGAAATACAGCAGGTTCTGATAGGTTCTGGAGAACCAGTAGCAGAAATTTTGAGCAGTTCGGAGAACCGGCAAATACCACCTCTGGCTGGCCCTAGAGTGGGGTGGGAATCGAGATTCTGCAGTATCCTTCCCCTGGAGTGTGGTGGGAATGGAGATTTTGCAGTATCCTTCCCCTGCCATGCCCACCAAGCCACACCACGCCCACCAAGCCACGCCCACAGAACCAGTAGTAAAAAAAAATTGGATTTCACCACTGGATGGGGTCCTTACACTTGTGGATTTGGCCATTTGCCTTCCTGAATGGTTAAGGTCTCCCTGGAGGGGGCTTGTGGATGGGTCCAAGCAATGGTAAATGCCTCTTTGTAGGAGGGGATAATACTGCTTGCTTTGAAGCAGTGGTGGGTTCATCCCGGTTCGGTCCGGTTCGGCCGAGCCGGTAGCAGTGACGATATGACATCACCGAACCGGTTCTCCCCCCCCCACCCTCCCACCCACCCTCCACCCACATTATTCTTACCTTTTATTTGGTCCCAATCTATTGCTGCCTCCTGAGTCCCAGCTGATGACTAGAGGGAAAAAAAACTGTTTAAACTCTTGCCGCGGGGCTTCAAAGGGCCGTCCTACAGCTGATCAGTGTTAAAAGCAAACAAATGAGTCGGGTCGTAAGTGCAAGGACTGGTCGTAAGTGTGAGGACCTTCCAGAAATGACTCTGACCAGCTAGCCATGCCCACCTAGTCACATGACCTCCAAGCCACACCCACAAAATAAGCCACGCCCACAGAACCAGTAGTAAAAAAATTTAGAACCCACCCCTGCTTTGAAGGAAGTGATAGTGTGCTCTCTTATCAAGAGAGCATTCTTGGGCGTACACTGTTGGACAACCTCTGTCAAGCCTCAAGAGGATGGTTGGTGTTCAGTTACAGAGCACCCTGGGTGAAGCATATTAACTGGACCTTTTTCAGCCTGGATTTAGGCCATGTTACAGTACTGAGGCAGATTGATTGCTCTTGCTGACAACAATTTGGGTGGGAGGGTTCAGGATGAAGATGCTGTCCTGACCTTCTTGGACATCTTGATGGATTTCAATACCATTGACTGTGATATCCTTCTGGACCGGTATACTGATGACATTCAATTACACATTCCCACCTTGAGCCAGGCAGTTGATGTTTGCTGTGAGCTGGTCCAGTGTCTGATGCTATGAGAATATGGATGGAAGGGACTGATTCCAACTCAACGCTGACAAGCTTTGAGGTTTGGTTCCCACAGTCTGGTAATGTGTCATCTTTGACTCTAAACAGGGTGGCCCTTCCTCTGATTGAACTGGTGGACAATTTTGGAGACCTAGACTCAAAATTGCAGCTCAAGCAGGAGGTGGCAGCATTGACTATTGTGGCTCTTACACAGATTCATCTGTGCAACAATTTTGCCCTTTCCTGGATGTGGAGATCTTGCTCATAGTCACTTATGCCTTGGTCACTTCCTGATTAGATTTTAGCTTTGTGCTTTGCATGGACAGGCTTTGAAGACCACTCAGAAGTTACAGTTGGTTCCCAATGCGGTGGTGTACACAGTGTTGGATGCATTTAGGTTCACCCTTGTTACATCTCTGTTGTGTGAGCTGCATTAGCTTCTTCCAGATGCAATTCAAGGTTACCACCAGAGGTGGGTTCTACTTACCTTTACTACTGGTTCGCATCATGCCTGCATGCGCAAATAACCTATGATGATGTCCAGATAAGTGGGCGGAGCCTCCCGCCAGTTTTACTACCGGTTCTTGCGAACCGGTCCGAACTGAGGGCAACCCACCACTGGTTACCACCTTTAAAGCCTTCATGACATAGGACCAGGTTACTTTTTGCTGCCATTTAATCTAGACTTTGCAGCCCAATTAGTCCATAGTACTTGCTGATTTTGAGTTAGAGTATGAAAAATGATGAATAAAAATGACAGTCGATCAAAAAGTGCTATAATATCTACAGGCATCTAACCTGCCTGCTTCAATTTCAAGAAAGATGTCTGTGATTTGTATTTTATTGCAGCAATTATCATTTATGCCTTCTGACCTGATGGGAAATAGCAGACTGGACTGTAGAAATTCCAGATGTGGCAGAGATGGTAATAAAATGCATTTAAACTTGGAAAGAAGCTGATTTTTTGTGAGCTAAAATTAGAGAACTTCTCTGAGAGCAGCTCAGCAGGGAAAGCCATCTGGCTTGGACTATCTAGTTGGTTCTTGAATATAATTTATAGTGCTGGTTTTGACCTATAAAGCCTTTTACGGTTTGGCACCTGCATGTATGCAGGTCCACCTGCTCCAACTTGAATTGGCCCAATCTACTAAATCATCTAAGGAGAAGCTGCTAGTAATTATGCACAAAGGTGGAAAGATTAAACATTACCCAGAATGGAGGAATGGATTATGAAGATTAATGTTCAGATGGCCAAATTGCCATCTATGGTAAAAAAATAATAAAAAAAAAACATTACCAAAGTTTATTGCTTACTCAAATTCTATTTTGGGCTTTTTGTGTGAAACAGAAAAAATGTATTTCTGATATATGGCAGAATTTTCCAACCTTGGCAACTTTAAGACCTTGGGAGTTAAAGTCCACAAATCTTGAAGTTGTCAAGGCTGGGAAACTTTGATGTATGGTTTTGATGATTTGGGGGGTGGGAGGGAGTAGATTATAGAAAAAACAAAATTCCTGTTGTAACCATAGAGTAAGATAACTACCTCTAAAGAAAACCAAAAGTGATTTATAATTTTATATGATTGAGATATATATATATATATCTATATAAAAATAAAATATATATTATATATATATATAAGTGAAGGCAATAATTCAAAGTTACTTGTGAACTTGGAACTAGCAGCAACAACTTCAGTCTTATCTCTTAAGTTTTATCTTGGGCAAGGTTTTCTCTTCAGTCTAATAAAATCCCAAGAGAATGTGAGATTTTGAGGAGAATTTCAGCATTTAGTTCTTCTAGACCAGTGATGGCTAACCCTTTTGCCATCGTGTGCCACAAGCAGGGGGAGAGTGAGGGATCACGCACACGAGTGCCCATACCCATAATTCTATGCACCCCACCCTACCCTGTACATGTGCGCACAACCCCCCCTGCGCTCCCCCCCACTTTTGGCACGCAATGGCATGGTGGGCCCAGTAGGCCCGTTTTTCACCCTCCCCGGGCTCCAGAGCCTTTTTGGAGCCTGGGGAGGGCAAAAACGGCCTTCCCCAACCCCCCAGAGGCCCTCTGGAGGCCAGAAACTGACTTCCGGTGGGCCTAGAAGGCCTGAAAATTTGTTGCCATGCGCGCGCATGCACGCTGAGCTCACGTGCCCACTGATATGGCTCCGCGTGCCACCTGTGCCATAGGTTCACCATCACCATTCTAGACAATTCCAGGATTTTTTCTGTTGGTTTAGTTTCTGTTTTGTCACTCTCCGTTTATTTATGACATTTCAAAAGTTTACTATCTCCAGGAGTTCACACACAGAATGTTACGATGCTCCAGTACATTCAGAATGACTCTTGATGGTTTATACTGACTATAAAGAGAACAAGCTAAAACATCCTTGGTCTCATTTCAAACAGACAGAAATGAACAAATAACAACCATAAAATAAACCTTCACCCCAAAAGAAAACTAAAAGCAACATAAGTAATCAAAAAGATGATATCAAGAAAAGCTCAAGGGAAAGCCCACCAAAACAATTCCATGTTCAAAAATTTATGGATCGTCAGTAAGGAAGGGACTAGGCTACCTCCACAGGGAGTCTGGGAGCAGTATCTTCTCACTTGAGGTTCTAAAACTTTTATAAAATGTAGGATTTGCAACAGTTTCTCACTGGTTTGCTAGATAATTCAAACGGCTATTGTTAGAGTAAATGTCCTCCAATATAACCCAGTGTAGAGATTGTCCAATTTCAAGCAAAGGTGATCTACTGTATTCCTCTTTCGACTTTCTAAAAGAAGAAATAACATAGAGTATTCAAATACACAAAGTTGCTTTTTGCTTGCTGTCACCTATATAACTTTGCTCTTAGTATCCCCAGATGTCATCCATGTATGTGATGCTATATAATTCTGCTATCGTAAACCATGTTGTAGAACAAGCAGGATATTGGTACATTCAAGCTGTTCATTTGTACTTCACATCTCCATTCACCTTGTGGTATAAATACATCAGGAAGGTAAGTTTATGTTATATTCAAACCATAGAATTACAATGAGACCAAATACTGTCATTCTAAGCCTATTTTGAATTTTGAAGGAAACAGCCATGAATATAATTTGAAAAGAGTTCTTCAGCAGCTGGTATACTGTCTTATCTTAAAAATTAGATTCTGTCAGAGCAAATATTAAGATTAAAAATACAAAATATGAACAGCAGAAAGTCTCAGTTTACATTCATCAAAGGTAGTGCAACCGCTAGTTATAGCTCAGCCATTCCAAAGCGCATCCTATAGATTTAAATTACATTTTCAAAATCTTCAGCTGGAGTATTATTGTTTATTTCTATACCACTATTCACTTCTAGAAAAAAAGTGATTCCATGCCCTTCCTCTAATTAAGATAAAATTAGCAGGAACAGCTGCAAATTATGCATTTAATAGATCATAGGTTTAACCTCCCTTTTGGGAGCTGTATATTGCTCTGTGCACTATAACTGGAGTGAGGAATTAGCATTTATATTCTAGAGCAGCAATACACAATTTTCATTGGCTCAAGGGCTGTACCAAAGTTTGAGTGGCAAGTTGAAGTCAAAATGTGAACAGTGGGTGGGTCCAAGGACTTTTCTGGGATGTTGATTCAGAACTTTGTATCTTTAGAGAGGGCTGTAAAAGCACTGTGAAGCATCAGAAAGGATTAAGGGTAGTTGATTGCAATCTTTCCTTTAAGGGAAGGGAGGGAGTTGGGTAGTTCTATACACACACATGAATATATACAGTATATATGTATGTGTGTGTGTATCTGTGTGTATATAACTGCATATGTTTAAATGCTTATGGAGATTCTTAGTCATCCAAGTCATAGTTGTCCCAAAGGTGCTTTTTCAAAAGGTAAGTGAACTTTGTTTTTTATTTGAAGACATTTCCTTTCTCATCCAAGAAGCTTCTTCAGTTCTGAATGATGGTGGAGAATGGAAAAGATTTATATTCCTTGCAGTCATCTGGTCATTGGCATTCTTTATGAGAGTCATTGAGGCCACTTAGAGATTTATCTGTGCCCTCAAGGTCACCTGAATGGTGCAAATGGGTGTGATATGTTTCATCATAATTTGATGAAAGCTGTCATTTGTCCATATCTTGGTGTCATTGGTATATGTTTAAGGCTGGTCTTTGGGAAAATTAATTTAGTCACAGAGGACCTAAAACCTTTGAAGAGTTTACATGACGAACATCTATTGTTCTGCTGTCTGTTTAGAACTGTCTCTGTGTTTGTGTCCATCTGGGCCTATTTTGGTGGCTCTGCTTGAATCTTTGGCTCAAAATCTATATGACTGTGTTCACCTCAATGAGCCACTGTGTTCTGCAGAAGCAACAAAATTTGCATTGTGGAGAATTAACAATGAAACCTTTCACTTTGGGTCACTTCTGGGGCCTTCTTCAGCATATCCAGTAAGAAGGTTTATGCATATGCATAGCTGCTAAAGAAGGCAGTCAAAAGTGTACAAAGTAAAGAAACATGGCAACTTCACTTTGTAGAAGTACAAGGATTTGTTATTCTAGCAAGCAGTTTCAAACTGACAGCTGCCCTTCAAAGCTTTGCAAGGCTGTCCTTATTAAATAGATTTCTCCATTAGGAGCACAGCACCCAGAAAAGGAATTAAGAATAGTTATGAGTGAGCCTTCAGCAAAGGGGAGTCAATAATGAAAAAGCAATATTTGGGAATTCATGGAGAAAGATGGAATTCTGAATGGGGAAAAGGTTTAAATAGGGAAGAAAGTTAGAAAGAAATATTTAAAAGTCATAATCAACCACAATCCATATTTTATATATCTCTCCAATGTTGACTGACAACCAATGTGTCCCATTTTCACTCTTGGCCTTTATGTATTGATACAGTTTTACAGAGAAATTATTGAGTCTGTCGTCTGCACCTCTATAACTGTCTGGTTTGGTTTTGTAACCCAACAAGACAGACACAGACTTCAGAGGATAATTAGAACTGCAGAAAAAACAATTGCTACCAACCTGCCTTCCATTGAGGACCTGTATACTGCACAAGTCAAAAAGAGGGCTGTGAAAATATTTACAGACCCCTCACATCCTGGACATAAACTGTTTCAACTCTTACCCTCAAAACGACGCTATAGAGCATTGCACACCAGAACAACTAGACACAAGGACAGTTTTTTCCCGAATGCCATCACTTTGCTAAACAAATAATTCCCTCAACACTGTCAAACTATTTACTAAGTCTGCACTACTATTACTATTAATCTTCTCATCGTTCCCATCACTCATCTCCTCCCACTTATGACTGTACGACTGTAACTTTGTTGCTGGTATCCTTACGATTTATATTGATATTGTTTCCTGATTGCTTATTTGTAACCTATGACTGTCATTAAGTGTTGTACCTTATGATCCTTGATGAATGTATCTTTTATTTTATGTACACTGAGAGCATATGCACCAAGACAAATTCCTTATGTGTCCAATCGCACTTGGCCAATAAAGAAATCTATTCTATTCTATGTATTGTTTCACCATTATTCTATACTCATACCTACAGAATTTTGTTTAAAAAAAAAAAAGATATTTGGCACACTAGAAACTACTGTATTTTGTTAACAAGAGCAATATTTTTGTTAACAAGAGCAATATTTTATTGTCTTAAAATAACAGAAAAAGAAAAAAAACAAATGGAACAAAACACAAAGATGCATACATTATCCAAAACAATATGTAAGTAGTTAAAATAAGTAAAGAAAAAGACAACAGAAAGAGCTAGAATACAGAGAATATGTTACTATAATACAATGACAATTTTATATATTATTTAATGCAAAGAGTGTACAAATATATACACAGATACATACAGTCTCTAAATCACTTTTTTTTTTAAATTTGATTTATATGCCGCCCTTCTCCGAAGACTCAGGGCGGCTTACAATGTGCTCAGCAATAGCTGAGAGTTATATAACTCTCATCCATATTTTAACCTACTGTATTTTGTATAAATCAGCCCCATATTTTATTATACAAAGTCTTTATTATTCTTTATGATGATTCATAGAGTCAAAGCAAAGGTTTTTTAAAAGAGCAAGCCAAGAAGGTATCAATCAGTTTGACAAAATATTACATTGCTGCATGGTAGCCAAATTTTGTGAAGCTGATTTTCTCATAGCACAGAATGGCTTTGTTAAAAAGTCATTTTTGCTGCTATGAGGTCAGGTCTATTAAATGTCAGGATACTATGGGGTCATACCTGTATGACAAAGTGAACAACTATGGCCTCTTTATCACCTATGGACTGGCTCAGGAATTCTGGGAGTTGAAGTCCACAGGTCATAAAAGGGCCATAGTTGCCCACTCCTATTCCATGATATCTGGAAGTTATAGCAATTTGAGGAATCTTGTTGTTGGGGCATATACAGGGGTAGGCTTCAAAAATTTTAGCAAGGGGTTCTCTGCCCGGTTGCTGTGTCGGCATGGCCATGGTGGGGGTGGCCTAGTTGGCCTCCTGCACCATGGGGGGAGCGTTTTTGCCCTCCCTGGGCTCCAGAAGCTTTTCTCAAGCCTCCAAGAGGGCGAAAACAGCTTCCCCAGGTTCCGGAGGCCCTCTGGAGTCCAGAAACAGGCCCATTTCCAGCCTTTCCGAACTTCCAGTAGGCCCATTTTTCACTCTTCCCAAGCCTCCGCGCGTGCCCAGCACTTACCTACATCCCCAGCCTCATGGGGTCTCCTGGGAGGGATGGGGTGGGCGGGATCAGCCAGGAGTGGGATTTGGGGGTTCTCCGAACTGCCCAGAATCTTAGCTAGAGGTTTTCCCAAACCCCTGCGAACCCTCAGCAGCCCACCCCTGGGCATATTATCTGTCAAATGGGTGGGAGACTTTTATAAATGTCATGAGCTGAGGACATCATGTGACAAGAATGTCACATGCTTTCTTAAGATGAACACAATATGAAAGAATGTGGTCTCTAAGGGAAACATGACCGAGTCTCCAGCTGTTTTAACTGTAGTTAAGCTGTTAAGCTCCAGCTGTAGTTTCGTCAGCCCAAGGCAGCAGCATGGTCAGAATTAAGGATATGTGGGAGCTGAATTTCTGAAGATCAGTTGCTAAGAATCTGATTCAGCTTTCACATTTCATGTGTTCCAAAGTATTTGCAAGCATCCATTGGTTTTGCACGTTGGTTAATGTCCATCTGACTATCATACAACATTTAAAAATGTTTTTTTTTTTAAAAAAAAAAAAGCTTCTGGACAGAAAGCAGCATGGCCCCTGCAACCAATCTCTCTGCAACAGACAGAAAAACACAATAAATCTTCAAGGAGTCTCTGCCCTCTCCCTTACTATAAAGCTTTCCAGCTGTTCTAAAGCTTCAGTCCAGCTGTTTTGTAGAAGTACATTATTATAGAGATTGCAATGGAAACAAATACACATTGATGAGATTCCCTTGAAAAATCACATGCAAGGAAACAATAGATACTACTAAATACAATAAAGGTGAGTGAAATGAAGTATTTCTCCTTTTACTATGGAAACAACTTTATTATAGACAGCTTCCACTACTGTGGCATTCGAAAAGGCTTCTCCAACTGAAACAGCTTTAAAAAAGGAGTAAATAGAGCCAGATACAGCATTTTTGTCTCTGTTATCAACATAACTATTATCCTTGGTCCATCTTCCAGTTTTCTAAAAAAAAACAAAAAAAAAACTTTCTCTGTGTAAAGCAAGTCTATCTTGTTCCACATCTTTAAAATGTAATTCAGTTCCTTTAGATAGTATTTATGAGCTTATTTTATTCTTATATAGCACAAAGTGCTATGGATTCCTCTTCCTCTTCTTCTTCTTCTTCCTCCTCCTCCTCCTCCTCCTCCTCTTTCTCTTTCTCTTCCTCATCATTCTCCAACATTCCTACCAGCCCTCAAGTCTTTCTTTGGAACTAAAAGACAGCATGAAAGCTAAGATGTCCTGAGACCACTAGGAAAAAAATATTGTAGAAGGGCATTCAACCCAACCTTTGGCCACTTTATGGCTAGCAATAAATCAGGCAAAACCTTCCATTCAAGCTGACCAAAACTGATACATTAAAATAGAAACTTCTTAAATACCTCGGTTTCAGTATCATTTCACCTTTCCAGAATCTAGAAGAGTACAGAAAAGATCAACAAAAATAATTAGAGGACTGGAAGCTAAAATATATGAAGAACAGTTTCAGGAATTGGGTAAAAAAAAAGGACTAGGTGGGACATAGCACTGTTCCAATATTTAAGGGACTACTGCAAAGATGAGGGGGTCAGCCTATTTTCCGAAGCACCAGAAGGCAAGACAAAAAAACAATGGATGGAAACTAATCAAGGAGACAAGCAACATAGAACTAAGGAGAAATTTCCTAACAGCAAGAACAATTAACCAGTGGAACGGCTTGCCTTCAGAAGTTGTGGCTGGTCCACCACTGGAGGCTTTTAAAAAGAGACTGGACAGCCACTTGTCTGGAATAGTATAGGATCTCCTGTTTGAGAAGTGGGGGGGACTAGAAGACCTCCAAGGTCCTTTCCCACTCTGTTATTCTGTTCTATTTAAAGTTTTCTACTTAAGCCGAATTAACCAACCCCTAGCTTCAGCAAGAAAAAAGAATGTACAGAAAAAAAATCAATAAGCAAAGGATGCAGTGAGAAGAAAGATGAGAGTTCATTCTGTCTCTTAGTCCTCTGAGATTCATTTATATTAAGCCACAGTGTAGGTTGTTTAACCCATTTGTTGAAAATGCCATGGTCGGTTTGTGTGTGTATAACGTATCCAATTGGTATGAAACTCCCTTTCTTCTCCTATCCATATCAGAATTCTTTTCCAGTTCTGTTTGCCAGGAAGTCATCATTCATCTTTTTTTATTGCTGATTCACAGTGGTATCTTCTTCATATTTCCTGCAGCTCTTCATTATTTTCTCCATCTCACTGGTAAGCTTCCTCAGCCATCTGTGTAGCTCCATTTAGCATTCAAGAGTGGTTTGTGAGCTGTTCGTGTGACAAAATCTTTGATTAGCCATATTTTCTTCCTTGCTCTAATTTACTAAGACATGAGTTGAAGGATAATCATTCTCGCTGCTACCACTATGTGAAGAAGAAAAAATACAGCGTGGGGAAAATTAAGCAATGCCTTTTTATTTTTAAAACACAGCATGAATGCCTGCTGTTTCTTCTAAGTTGGGGAAAGCAGGAAGCGAATGATTTCTTGACTTTTTTCCAACCCTTAGCAACATTGACCATAGAAAGCACCTGTACTTTCCTCTGTGTAATTAAGTCATATGTTGTGACTCTGTGGGAAAATGTCTGCTTTCTCCTGCTATTATTGTAACTGTGTCTGGTGTTTGCATGTGTAATTAGGAAGTACATGGAGGAAGCAAGTATCCTGGTTTGTGATTAAGAGGGAAAGTTAGAATGGAGGCTTCTAGGTGGACTGAACACAGCTATGCTTTTTGCAAAGCAGACAATCATGGTGGAAATGGATCAGCATCAATGTTGGATCCCTCTATCAAGGACCATGGAGTACTCATCTCTAATGATCTAAGTGCCAGAACCTACTGTAACAACATTGCCAAAAAGGCATTAAGAGTTGTTAACCTAATCTTGCGTAGCTTCTTCTCTAATAATATTGTACTGCTAACTAGAGCCTACAAACCTTTGCTAGACCAATTCTCGAATACAGCTCATCTGTCTGGAACCTGCACTGCATATCGGACATTAATACAATTGAGAGAGTCCATCACTCCTCTCCTTGCAACAGACTCTTCACGAGAAGAGTCCTCTACTCCTTTGATTGCAACAGAATACTTTATGCTACCAGGTTTGAAATTTTGGGCTTAGACAATTTGGAACTATGCCACCTTCAGTCTGACCTAAGCATTGTACATAAAATTATCTGCTACAATGTCCTACCTGTCAATGACTACTTCAGCTTCAACCACAACAATACCCGAGCACACAATAGATACAAACTTAAGGAAAACCGATCCAAGCTTGATTGCAGAAAATACGACTTCAGCAACAGAGTGGTTAATGCCTGGAATATACTACCTGACTCTATGGTTTCTTCCCCAACCCCCCAAAACTTTAACCTTAGACCAGGGGTGAAATCTGCTTACCTTCCTTACCGGTTTGGAAGTACATGCAGCGCATGTGCTGCCAAATGACACCTGAGCGGCGATCGCTACCGGATCGCCGAACCAAAGGAAAAAATCACTACTGGATCGGGTGATCCGGTCCAATCCGGCCTTAGACTGTCTACTGTTGATCTCACCCCATTCCTTAGTGGTCTGTAAGGGGCAGGCATAAGCGCACCAACGTGCCTACTGTGCCTGTCTTAATGTTTCCCTTTTATTCATATCAATTTCATGTATTCATAATCATATTTATACTTATATCTGTTATCTTATACATGCTTGACAAAATAAATAAATAAATAGAATGGATCAGAATTCATATCTGGATCAAGGAGAGGACAAGGATTGCCCATAGGTTTGCCCTACATAGAGATTGTAAAATAGCAGTCCCCAACAGGTTTGAGAGCTCTGGGAACTGAGGGGAAATCATCCTGTCTAAATTGGTGTTTGGCATCTTTCAAAGAGACATTTGGTTCACCTTTGTTTCTTAACTACTTTAAGGTAAAGGTTCCCCTTGCACATATGTGCTGGTCGTTCCTGACTCTAGGGGGCGGTGCTCATCTCCGTTTCAAAGCCAAAGAGCCAGCGCTGTCCGAAGACGTCTCCGTGGTCATGTGGCTGGCATGACTAAATGCCAAAGGTGCATGGAACAGTGTTACCTTCCCACCAAAGGTGGTCCCTATTTTTCTACTTGCATTTTTTACGTGCTTTTGAACTGCTAGGTTGGCAGAAGCTGGGAGAAGTAACGGGAGCTCACACAGCACTAGGGATTCGAATCGCTGAACTGCCGACCTTTCGATTGACAACTCAGTGTCTTAGCCACTGAGCCACTGTGTCCCTTGTAACTACTTTAGGAAGCTGTTTATCATCTATGGGGATTCTCAGTCATCCAGATCATGGTTGTCCCACGATGCTTTTTCAAAAGGCTACTGAAATTTGTTTTTTTTCCTTGAATTTCTGAACTGAAGAAGCATCTTGGATGACAAGTGAAACGTCTTTGAGAAAGTCTAGTTGCCTTTTGAAAAAGCACCTTTGGGAAACTGTTTCTTATTGACTTCTTTGAGGAACCTTCCCAAGGGCAAGCTTTTCTACGTTGCTGGAAAAAAAAAAACCTTCCTCCTACCCTGGATAAAAGAAGCTCTGATGTAAATTTAAGGATTAAAAAAGATTAAGAATTTGCTCTTTACTTTTAGAAAAAACAGCAAAAGTGAAATTGTAATGGAAAATTAAGGAGCCAGATGAACTTGAAAGAATATGTCCATGTATAAGAGAGATATGGAAAAAGATGCCAAAATGGATTTATAAATGGAACCTGCTGAGGTCTTAATAATTAAGGTAACATACAAATAATTAATCAGAAGAGTGACTTGGAATGGCTTCTTATCTTGGATTTACAAAAGGAACATGTGAAACCAAGGAAATTGTTACTGAGAGAAGACAGAGAGGAATTATTGAAGCTGTTTCTGAAAGGAGAAAATGATAAGAAATCAACTTGGAGAACATTATTTTTTTTCCAAGTTTTATTTATTTTATTTATATAACATTCAATTTTCATCAAACAGTGTATGGTCTGGGTACAATTATGTTTAAGTAGTCATAATACAAAATTTTGTTGTGGTATTCATCACCATAATATTAATAATATACTAACATAATAATATAACAATAATACTTAACATCATCTTCTTTAACAACTCTCCACTTTAACATTTTCTCTTTTTATATCTCTTCCTTTCTAACTTCTGTTTCTGTTGTCTAGCCATTGATAGAATATGTCCCATATCAAATAATCCTTAATCATAAGCGTTAATCTATCCTTTTTTGCGCATTCTAATATTTTCTTAATAACATTCCCCTTGGATGGGATCTCATCACTTTTCCATTGTTGCACAAACACAATTCTAGCTGTGGTTAGTATATGCAAGATCAAATATGTAGTATTTGTATCATATTTTCTGGTAAAATGCACAACAAAAATATCTCTGGTTTCAGGTCTATATGTTGTTTTGTCATTTTTTCCAACCATGTATGTATTTTCGTCCAGTATTTTTTTGCTTTTGGACATGTCCACCACATATGATAATATGAACCGGATGATTGGTTACAGCATTTAGCCGATTTAACTTTATACATTTTTGCCAATCTTGCCGGTGCAAAATGCCATCTATAAAACATTTTATTCAAATTTTCCTTATACGCAGTCGACATTGCCAATTTAATATTTCTATCCCATAGTTTCTGCCACTTATCTAGTTCTATTGCATATCCAAAATTTTTAGCCCAGGCAATCATTGTCTTGGAGAACATTATTTGATGGGACTGAAGATCAAATCTTCGGAACTGAAAGTCTACCTAGTGAATCTATATGATCAGGGTTAAAATATATACATTATGGTTTGTGGTAGCTATTAAGTTCTTCTAGGACTGAATGACAAGACTTTAATATGTTTATAAGTGGGGGAAGAATTCTTTTGGTTCATTTCTTAGAAAAAATGATAAATTTGGATTACAAAATGGATTTTTTAATTATTTTTTATATTACATTTATATTTATAAATCACAACATAATTTATATATGTTAATATATAGCTCTTAATAGACTTTTGATGATTAGAGTTGAATGATGATTTTTTACAATCTGATTATAAACAAGGGATGAGATATAGGAAGAAAAGATTTTTTTTAATTGAAATTCTATAGAAGGTGTTCAGTTACTGAAATAACTAAAATAACATATTTAATCTGGAGGGAACAGGAGTCATCTTTTATATATTGATTTTTTCTTTTTCTTTTTTCTATCTCTGCACTTTTTTCTTTCCCTTTTATATTTGCCTTAGTCTCCATCTTTGCATTTTTAAATTCTAATAAAATTATTGTAAAAAAAGGGGGAGGGATGGAAATAATGGTAAAGTTGGCAGCATTTTGATCTGTTCATTTCTTCACATAGACATGAGTTGGGGAAATTGGAGGAGATATTTTCCTTTACCTCTGTTCTGGTTTTTTGGCCACTGATTAGATTTGGTTTAAACTTGAACTTTCTTCAGTTGACTTGTTTCCACATACCAAATTTGGTCCAGCTGTGTTTAGTTGTTGGAGAATTATCCTGCTAGTAGACAAATAGTCAAAAACTTAATCCTATTTCTATACCTTCTTTCCAGCGTTCAATTGAATTGCAATGAATAAATGGGTTTGGTTACAATTTCATATTTGGTATTTATATACTGCATTGTCTATTGTTATGTGGGTAGTTCTTTGATTGATGGACTGTTTTTATGCAGTATGCTACCCACAGTCACACTGCTTGGGTTGGGTGGCCTTACAAATCTAATCAATCAATGAATCAATGAATCAATCAATGTTAAGGTATATACATTGTGTGGTTCAGAACTTATTTCACTTTCACTCCTTCTCTGAATTAATAGGACAATCTTAAGGGATCACTCCTTTTTTTGTGGTTTTTTTAGAATTTAATATCCAGGCTTTCTCCAAAGGGAATCAAAAGTACCATATTTCCCAATCTTATTGAAATGTAGCAATAGCAATAGACTTATATACCGCTTCACTGTGCTTTACAGCCCTCTCTAAGCGGTTTACAGAGTCAGTCTATTGCCCTCAACAATCTGGGTCCTCATTTTACCAACCTCGGAAGGAAGGAAGGCTGAGTCAACCTTGAGCCTGGTGAGATTTGAACTGCCAAATTGTAGGCAGCTGGCAGTCAGCAGAAGTAGCCTGCAGTACTGCATTCTAACCATTGCACCACCGCAGCTCTGTAATGTAACCAATTAAAGCATTCCTGGATTTGTTGCTTGCACCATGAATGAAAGATTTGTTTATATCTTAGTTGATGAAACTGTACTATAGAAACAGTTTATGTTCTCCAGTGAATCTTTCAACATATTGCATGATGCAAGACTGGAAAGGAGAAGAATATTTTTGCATTTCCAAAAAAGACACATACAAACGCATTTGAAGCACACACTTTTCCAAATTTCACAGTGCACTTTTAAGTGTTAAACATGTACTAGTTGAAATGTAATGTAAATTGTTCCTGTTATTACTGGTGGATTTAACCAGTAATACTTTACTTTATTACCTTGGGTTATATGCTTTATAATTCTTACAGACTTACTTGAATTAGTTCTTTTAGAAGTTTCAGTAATGCAAGCAGCTGAAAAATTTACTCTTGAGCCTGAATTCATCAATAGAAAAGTCATGACAGTGGTGAATAGAATAGAATTGTTTAAATAGGCTCTCCAACCTCACTTTATCTCTAGACAGGGGGTAAAAGATGGTACAAGAAACAAAGAAAGAAAAGGATGACATTAAATTGGTGAGTAAAGTGAAAACAGCACAGTAGGGAAGATAGTTATATTGGGAAGATTAGCCTGCTTGATAGTCCCACAGTAGATTGAACATTATATATTGAAGAACTTGAACAGTTTTATAAGAGATGTAGGTTTTAATGAATGCTATGGGAGGCATGGTGCTGGGGTATATCAATATGTTTTATCACAATTTATATTTATTAGTTTTCCTTTTTTAAATTAAGTGCTGTATGACACCTAGTCATTCTCTTGTGAGACAGAGGGCCATACAAACATGATGAATAAATTGAAAATAATGCAGAAATGCTTGGGATTAAAGCCATGATTATTAGCAGAGAAATTTGGTTTCATAAAGCAAACAGAAAAAGGAAGAATATATTGTAGCATATGCAGCTAAACTCAAAAAGCATCTGAACATTGCAAATTTACGGAAGGCCTAAAGCTAAACAGTGCATTGAGAGATTTATTTATTTATTTATTTATTTATTGGTTTGATTTATATGCCGCCCTTCTCCGGAGACTCAGGGCTGCTTACAATGCATTAAGCAATAGCCTTCATACTTTTGTTTATACCTGCTTAGTAAGGCTTTCGGCCCGCCCTAAGCAGTGTTCTTTTTTATACAAAGTCAGTTTATTGCCCCCACAATCCGGGTCCTCATTTTACCTACCTCGAAAGGATGGAAGGCTGAGTCAACCTTGAGCCTGGTCAGATTTGAACTTGCAGTAATTGCAGGCAGCTGGTGCTACTTAACAGCACTTTAGTCTGCTGCGCCACTAAGATAAACTAGACTGTGAAATTCTGAAACCAAGAGATTCATAACAGATAGATATAACATTTAAGAATGCATTTGAAATTGTTCTTCCCATGAAAACTACTGCAAAATATGTAATAAAGCTCCAATCAGGAATAAAAACATACGCAAACAAACTTGCAATAGCATACTGTGAATAACAATTCAAAATTCACACTCATCAGTTCATGCAGATTTAAAAGAGAAACTTGTACAAACTGCAATAAAATGAGAGATATTTACAGAGCCTGTTGCTTAGGAAAAAGCAAACCATTTCTTAAAACTAAGAACACATCACTACTTCAAAAAGAGTACAATCCTAGAGTTGAAGTCTTTGATAATGAAAGTAAAATACAAATAGCTAATAAGGAAATCTACAGTATAGCATAACCCTGCTCAGAGTAGCCTTTCAAAATGGAATGGGTGACATATAAATTGAATGAATGAATGAAGGAATGAAGGAATGTTGAAATGAACTAGCTAATATGGTTCAGTTCCAGAGTGAAATAGCCAAACCACACCAATGTGATGCAGCTATCTTCAAAAATGGCATCAGCATCCTCAAGTCCCCTAAAGGTAAAATAATAATGCTGGAAAATGCCAACCTTTGTTTCATAAGGCAATTTCAGTTCTGTATGCCCTATAAAAACAAGTAGAAGGTGAGCTAGGTGAGACTGAATCAAATAGCTTTCTTTCAAACATTGGTTGGAGGTCATGGGCTTTATAACAGAATAACACGGACCTAGTCCAACCCCCTGCTCAGGCAGGAAACCCTATACCACTTCAGACAAATGGTTGTCCAATGTCTTCTTAAAAACTTCCAGTTTTGGAGCATCCAAAACTTCAGGAGGCATGTTGTTCCAGTAGTTAATTGTTCTATCCAGCAGCTAAAAGAAGAAGATTATCAGAATCTTGAGTTAATGGTAATCTAAAATTACCGTTAATCCAGTGGATGAAATCCAATTTTTTTTACTACCGGTTCTGTGGGTGTGACTTGGTGGGCATGGTGTGGCTTGGTGGGCATGGCAGGGGAAGGATACCGCAAAATCTCCATTCCCACCCCACTCCAGGGGAAGGATACTGCAAAATCCCCATTCCCACCCCACTCCAGGGGAAGGATACTGCAAAATCCCCATTCCCACCCCACTCGGGGGCCAGCCAGAGGTGGTATTTGCCGGTTCTCCGAACTACTCAAAATTTCAGCTACCAGTTCTGCAGAACCTGCTGGATTTCACCCCTGCATTAATCTACTAAACTGAGCAATTCCTTGTGGCTGGAACTGAAAACATTTTACCACCTCACCAGCGGTGGGAAGATAATATTTTAGCAAATACAAACAGAGGCTTTTTTACAAGTAGAAATCAAGGCATTTTGCATGCTATTTCACATCATAGTGCACTTGAAGGGTTATATCATTGTAACAGGATTGTCTAGTAATATCAGCATTAGTGTCTGGGCAGAAAGCCATGGCCCAAATATTACAAGGCTGTTCAGAAACCCATTGCTATTCAGATGACGTCACTGTCACTAGAGAAAACGGTGATTGCATCTGCAAAACCTCAAGATAGAAACCGCAGAGACTGGTGGACAATGACCTCAAAATACTCTAGGGCAAGCGTGAGCTATTTAAATCTAGTATTGCATATTGGGTTTGTGTAAAAGTACAACATCAAGGCAAGTGTCCAGGGAAAATTGTAGCAGTTGTGAATGTCCAAGGCCACAAGATGTATCAAGGTTACAATATTTTTTAGGATTAATTAATTCTGACAGATTATGTCCATGTTCTGTCCCTTCGACACTTTCTTAGCAGGAGGGAAGATGATGAAGTGGACAAAATACGTATTTCAACCCATCCTGACCTGAAGTTGGTGTATCATGTCTCACAATATGGTGTTGGCACAGTTAGCTCAGATATCATGAAAGTTGGTGAAGTGAACAACCAGTACCTTTCCCATTGCATTCCCTTAAAATTGCACAAGAAAATTATACAGAAATAGACAAAGACTGCTGAATTACATTTGAGGAGTTAATCATTTCAACCAGTCCTTGTACAAAAGCTAGTTACTCTCCTTATTAATTATCAGCTACTATGTTCAATGTTTGATCCAAGAAAAGGAATTCCACTAACAGCAGCTTTCTTGAATGGAGTATTGAGAGATTTTTTCCCTCATAGGTTATCTGAGGGACTGTCTCTTGCTGGTCACATCTATCCGAACCATCAGAGCAGTGGTGAAATGTAAAATTTGTTACTACCGGTTCTGTGGGCATGGCTTGGTGGGACGGGTAATGTGACTGGGTGGGCATGGCCAACATTTTTTTTAAAAAAATTTACTTTTAAAAGTATTTTTTCTACAACCTCTTCGCAGAAGAGGTTGTAAAAAATGCTTTTAAAAGCCTCTGATGATCAGGCAACTCAGCTGGGATCATCAGAGGCATTTAAAAGCATTTTTTTCTACAACCCCTTTGGCTGAAGAGATTGTAGAAAAAATGCTTTTAAAAGCCTCTGACGATCCCAGCTGAGCCACACTATCATCAAAAGCTTTTTTTTTTTTTTTACTTTTAAAAGCATTTTTTCAGCCGAAGAGTGATCTGGTCTGAACCGGGAGCATTTCACCCCTGCATCAGAGCGGGGAGGCAGGGAATGTTGTGGGTCCCATCCCCGAGGGAGATACACCTGGTGGGACCCAGAAGAAGGGCCTTCTCCATGGTGGCTCCCTCTCTCTGGAACATCACTCCCCCAGAGATTAGAATGGCCCCCACTCTAACCCTCTTCCAGAAGGCACTGAAGACCTGGTTCTGCCAGTGGGCCTGGAGAACCCAGAGTGAGATGGAACCCATGGTTCGTGGGATCTGCTGTCGCCGGGGCGGCGGGGGGTGGTGGGGGGGATAATTTTGTTATATTGTACTATATTAATTTATTTTTGTAGATTCTTTTTGTTAGTTTTATTATTTTAAATGTGGTTTTATATTCTGTAAGCCGCCTTGAGTCTTCATGGGAGAATAGACGGCAATATAAATTCAATAAATTTATAAGGACATGGATACAAAATAGAAATCACAATTATACAAACGATTATGTAGGGAATGAGTGCTCATCATCTTATCCAAACTGGGAGCTCAAGGATTGAGATAGTGTTGGACATCCTTGAGTAGTAAAAACAAAGACATACTTTGCAGTTTGGTGACAGGGAATAGATCAACAAATTTAACATCTTACAGCTAATTGGCCAGGTTGCCACCATATCCAAAAGATGCCAAAAATATCCTGTGGAAATGGCCTGCCTTGCTAGAATGCATACAAGCTTTGCAGGAAAATTTATAGGCACATTTTTTAATTGTGATGAATCCATGTTCAAAGTGCCAAGAATATTTCCATTGACTTCAGCAATAACTATACAAATGATTTGAGAAAATTCTTTAGGAGAACAACTAATTCCAGAACAATTAGTGAGTGACAATGGACAATTTGTAACCAAACAGCTTTCAGGCGTTTTCCTGAAAAAGAAGGGAATCAGACGTGTGAGATTGACACCATATCCCTCTGCTGCAGATGGATTGGCTGAAAAGTTTATTCAAACTCCCAGGAGTGCTTTGTGAGCAATGTCTGAGAAAACATTCATCAAAAGCTTGCAAATTTTCAATTTATATATTGTAATGTAATGCACTTAGTTACAGATGAACCATTGGACCTCCTCAAATCTAAACTGACAAATGTTTGGACAAACAAATGAAACAAGTTGGTCATCTTCTCATACTGAAACATGGAAATCCTCCATTGGACAATTTGCACAAATGAGACCATAGAGAGGACTTATTGTGGACGTATGTGGACTTACTGAAAATATATATATATTTAAATTGCAACTAGTCATAGTCACCAATAAATCGTCATTTTAAGAGGTTAGAAGTTTTGACTAACTCTTAACATTTTCTTTCATTCTCTCTCTCTCTCTCTGACATATCTATATCTCAAGATAGATAGATGGTAGAAGGTAGATAGATAGATAGATAGATAGATAGATAGATAGATAGATAGATAGATAGGTGGGTGGGTAGATGGATGGATGGATGGATGGATGGATGGATGGATAGATAGATAGATAGATAGATAGATAGATAGATAGATAGATAGATAGATAGATAGATAGATAGATAGATAGATAGATAGATGGATGGATGGATGGATGATAGATGGGTGGGTGGGTGGGTGGGTGGACAGATGGATGGATGGAGGGAGGGAGGGAGGGAGGGAGAGAGAGAGATTGTGCCTTCGATTCATAGTTGACTCCTGGAAACTATGTGGAATAAACCCTATATTTTTTTTTTAAGTGAATCTTGTTCTTAAACTGTAGACATTATTCCCGATAACCTTCAGAAATGACAAATTCACCACCCAAAGAGATCAATACATATTATTTAGGTTGATTGTTTCTCAGAATTAGGATTTTAACAAGAAACCCCCTTTTCTTTTAATAATTCGTGTAATCTAAAGCAATCAGTTATAATACTAGAGTTAGGATGAGGTTCATGTTGTTTTTAATAATTATTATAAGCTGCCTGGCAAAGTCCTGTTATTGGACAGCATACAAATCCTATAATGAAAGAAGAAAGTGTATGTGCATTCATTTAAATGAAAAAGCAAATAAAACAATGGATGTTTTTCTCTGCTGTGCCTACATCTACTCTTATTTCTATCACACCTGAATTCTTGATGAATTGGCAAGAAATCTAATTGATTCCAGGGAACATGCATATAAATGAGGCCTCCGTACTTAAGAAAATTACATACTAATAATTAATGCAAGAGAGAGTAATGCTAAACAAGTTTCCCTGCTGCAGACAAGTGGATCAGTTCAACTAATAAATGAGGTGAGTGTAATTACTTAGAATATATGAAACACAGAGATATTTTTATTGTGTTTCAAGTAGGAGTTTCAGCTTGGAAAAACTGAGATTGCTCCTTGGCAAAGTAAAAGAACAGGTGCTGAATGGGCAGGGTTCCTCTTACAGAGGTTTCAAATGATTTGTTTTTCAGCCAGGAGCTCACCTTTTGTCAACACCATTCAGGGAATCTCTCTGAGACACAATCCATTTTCTTGGCATCCTCTCCAATGGAGAGGATTCAGAGACACAGCAGTAGAAATAGAGTTTGAGTTGGCCAAACCTTTTTCCAAAAATCCCACACCACTTCCAGGCTTTGAGTTTGCTGAATGTTTTAATAAATATTATTAAATTTTAATTTTTAATAAATATTAAGAAATATCAACATAATGACTCCAAACTAATCATAGTAAAAGAGGGGGATATAGTATATTTGATTACTTCCAGATTGTCTTTTGATGAGCTGAGCATGGGGTGCAAAAAACTGGACAATCGTTAGATAGCAGTAAAGAGATATAGAAAATTCTTTGCGGTCATCTATGATTGCTAAGGATTTCTTGTAGCCAAATTATGGTAGCTTTGAGGAGGAATTACCCTATGATGATTAACCTTTAGCTGTAGCAGTAGCCAATTCCAAGCTGCCCTCTTTGGGGAATTACTGTGACCCACACACTGAAGTAGGGGTGAAATCCAGCAGGTTCTGACAGGTTCTGGAGAACCAGTAGCGGAGATTTGAGCAGTTTGGAGAACTGGCAAATACCACCTCTGGCTGGCCCCAGAGTGGGGTGGGAATGGAGATTTTGCAATATCCTTCCCTGCCACACCCATCAAGCCATGCCCATCAAGCCACACCATGCCCACTAAGCCACGCTCACAGAACCGATAATAAAAAAATTTGGATTTCACCACTGCACTGAAGAGTGGGGAAGCTGACACCACTTCTGTTTGCCACTAGAAATGGAAGAAAAGTCTCACTCAGTAAGAGGCTAAGATGTGCTCCTATAATGGCCATCACTTTCAAAGTCTACACTGTCTCCGTTCACCATACATCTAGTTTGCCTAGGAATGTCCTGGTTTTGTGATCCAGGCTGGTTGTTCCTGCCAATTTACAAAAAGATCCAAGAAAGTAGGGCAACACAGACACACAGAGGGAAGGTGGATTTAGCCAGCTGTTACAGTTCAGCACTCAATTGCTTGCACAAGCTAGCTGACTTGGGAAGGGAAAGGAAGGGATTTAATTTGCAGAATCTGAGCTCTCTCTCTCTGCTGGAGCGAGTGAGAGTTTAGCGATCTGAGAAAAGTCACTCCTCATTTGGAAGATGCTTTGAAAGACCACTAAAGCCCACATTAATTAGTGTTGCCTGATCAATCATGGAGCATGAACTTTGTCCCAAGTTAACGGGTTAAAATTATGGCAAATTTACAATTGCTAGAGATGAAGAACTAGCAGATGAAACACCTGAAGTGGACTCTCTTTTTTTACTTAGTTCCCCCCACCCCCCAGTTACATTTTATGTGAATCTGCCTCTCTCAAGGCCTTTAGTTAGGTAGGATAGAGACTTTATCTATCCAGTAATGAAAAATAAAGTCTGTAGTAGACTGTAGTGGACATATTCATTTTTCATTTCCCATTGTACGTGAATAATAAAAGAGTAACTTCATGAATAACCTATGAGCTTACATATGCCTTTTATTCAATTAACCATTTAAACAACTTATTCATCTGCTTAGGAGGCTTAGAATGGCTTTCAGAGGGAGCATGTACAGTTCATAGGAAGCTTCTGTTTTTTTCATGACTTCACTCAACAGCTGGTGGGGGAAAGAACTATGGTTTCTGTTCCAGAATCTAAGTCCTACATGGCTAAAGATCTCTGTGGAACAGAAAGAAAACTCTAGTTGTATATAACTTTACAGAGCAGAGTCTTTGGAATGGACCAGCTTATGTGAGCCATGGTGGCGCAGTGGTTAGAATGCAATACTGCAGGCTACTTCTGCTGACTGCCAGCTGACTGCAATTTGGCAGTTTGAATTTTACCAGGCTTAAGGTTGACTCAGCCTTCCATCCTTCCGAGGTGGGTAAAATGAGGACCCAGATTGTTGGGGGCAAGATGCTGACCATAAACCGCTTAGAGAGGGCTGTAAAGCACTGTGAAGCACATTTAAGTGCTATTGCTATTGCTATTTCTATATATGCAGGGCAGTAAGAGGAAAGAGGAGTGTCATGTCCATTCAACATTCAGCAAGAGAAGAGCTAGTGATTTCTCCTCTGCAGAAAAAAAAAGTCAGTTGTTCTGTCTTGTATCTGTGGAGATTCTCAGTCATCCAGGTCATAGTTGTCTGAAAAGTACTTTCTTTTTTCTTCAAAAGGCAACCGGACTGTTTTTTGTTTGAGGAAGAAGAAAACGCTTTGCTTCCCATCCAAGAAGCTTCATCAGTTCTGATGGAGGGGGATGGAAGGATTGGTACTAATAGTTGAGACTGGATGGTGGGAGGTTGAAAAGATAGGTTCTGATAGGGTGTTGGGGGTAGGATGAGAAGATTGTATTTCTTTGCAGTCATCTGGTCGTTAGCATTCTCTGAGAGTTGTTGAGGCCACATTGAAGTTTATCTGTGTGTTCAGGGTCCACCAGAATCAGGGTGCAATTGGTTGTGGAATCTTCTTGGATCTTACTTCGCAGGCAGTTGAATGGGAGAATTTGTTTCATGTTTGTTTGGAATTTTCCTTTGTGCTTGTTTGCTTGTTTAGCTTATTTTATTGTAGTAAATGGTAAAGGTGGTTCTGAAGTTGTTGTTGTTATTTTCTTTTACACATTCTTTTATCACTCTGAAGCTTCCCTGATTGACCAAATTTCTCAGTCTAAACAAACACAATGGCAGTGGCTCTTTTCATGATGTCTTCTCTTTGGCAGTGGACTTTGACACTAGAGGGAACTAAAGATTACAATTAAAGGAGAAAAATGCATAAACTCAATTTACAATTACAGAATGAAGCTAAATATTGTAACATTTTGCGCTAACGTTAAAGCAGTTTTCCCTGGGAAGATTGTAAATGGATTTACAAATCACAGGCTACAAGAATGGCATGGAAAAGATGTTAAGCTGGACATAAAAGAGCAAAAACAGAAAACCCAAAAATGGACAATGTTTTAATAAATAAAAGGAATATACAAACAGCAAACCAAGCAAGTGAACTGAATAATTTTCCTACGTTGGATTTGCAAAAGAGACTTGTTAAAGTTTTGAAGCCTCTTATGAGAAGCGACAAAGAAAAAAAATAAAAAGAAATAAAGTTCTAAGATATTATATCAATGAACTAAATATTAAGATTGTTAGAACTAAAAAGAAGGAATATAAAATTGGTTTATTTGATCAAGGTTAATATTGATGTGTTATTATTTTTTGCAATACTTAATATACTTTTGCTAATATCAGGACTAAAATGACAATGCTTTATAGATTTTTTTTTACAGACAGACATGAGATATGAGAAGAAGAGATCATTTGTTGTATTTTAAGAGTAGATAATAAATTACTAAAAGATTACACCTATTATGATGAATGCAGGAAGTTATATCCTTATGTATTTTTTCTTTTTCTTTACTATATTCTTATTTTTATTTTTTTTCCATTTCCATTTTTTCCTTTTTTTCATCTTCTATTAGAGAAAACTCTTCTTTTTTTTTTTGTTTATTAGGTTTTACTATTGTAATTATAATATCAATAACATTATTATATATAAAAAACTAGCATACTCTAGGACAGTGATGGCTAACTTTTTTGCCATCGCGTGCCAGAAAGGGGGGGGGCAGGGGTGGTTCGCGTGTGTGCACACCCATAATTCTATGCGCCCCGCCCTGCACATGCATTTGCAACTCCCCTCCCCCCCACACTCCTGGCATGTGATGGCCTCTCTAGGAGTCTCTGGAGGCTGGGGACAGCAAAAAAGTCACTTCCTGTTCAACCGGGAGTTGGGAAATGGGTCCTTTCAGGCCTCCGGAGGGTCTCCGAGAGGGTGGGGAAGGCTGTTTTTGCCCTCCCCAGATGCATAGAGAGGATCTGGAGCCAGGTGAGAAAGAAAAACGGGCCTTCCCCCACCCAGGCCCTCCGGAGGCAGGAAACAGCCTGTTTCCCTACTTCTGGTGGGCCCAGAAGGCCCAAAAATCAGCTGGTCAGTGCGCGCATGCATGCCAGAGCTGAGCTGGCATGCCCACTGACATGGCTATGCGTGCCACCTGTGGCACCCGTGCCATAGGTTCACCATCACGGCTCTAGGATTACCCAACAAAGCAGAATGATTGGAGATTTCAGTCAGATACCAATAACTCCTTAATACAACAGTTTGTTAAACATTGAAATTTACAGCTAGAAGGTACAGCAATGGCAACTAACTTGAATGGTTTTAAAGAGGAGGAGACAAGTGTATGGAAGATTCATTGAGCTTTCAATGGCTTGTAATAGTTATTCATCTATGTGCTATATGTTACTTCCAATATCAAGCCTGGTAATATGACTTTTACCTGTTATTGGCAGACTCAAACAAGCTCATTGTTCTGTGTTCACTTTTGCCTGTCCAGATTGGCAGCTGAATGAGTCCCTGATCTGATCCTATGTTTGTACATTCATGAGCATTAAATTTACAGTGCATGTAAGATATTTATTTGTTTTTTTATTTATTGTTCACACAGTATTATCTGGCAGTGGTTCACACACTCAGGCATTTCTTTCTGGGTTACTGTAAGCAAACAAAGCTTCTATTTCTTACATTTAAAAATAGCAAGCATGCAATAACTCTTCAAGAAGTTTAAGTTAACCCTACTTCAAAAAAGATCTGCAGATGAGGTCAAGATGGGGCAAAGCCATTATAAACCGAGCACTGCCACATTCTTCATTCTTGTACATGAAGTTGCATGCATAAATGAAAGGGGTAGAACTGGCATTGTGTGTCTGCTTCTTTGATCATTTGAACAGAAGCAATAGATTCTGCTGACATTTCTGTCCTGATAGGTTGCCTTGAGCAAACATTGACCCACCCAATGGGTCATTAGGAACCAAGGGGAAAAAACCCCTCAGAAATCATTGTTGAAGGTGTAGTTTTAGAAACATTGACTCTTTTGAGTTAAAATCTTAACTCTAAGTGGAATAGGAGCAGAGATAGCAAGTAAGAGATGACTTTTTTTCTTTCTCTTATTGTGTTTTATGGCTGTTATTGCTAGAAAATATTTATAATTGGGTGGCAAAAGCCTTATCCAATCCAAAGAGAGGCAAGAAGGGTACGTTACAAGTTGGCTCTGGTATACTGAACAGAATTTATAATAGACATTCATGCGATGCTCAGGGTAGAACCTCTTTTGTAAATTACACGAAATATGGTAAGGGGCTGTGGGAGCAGAACCCCATTCCTTTAAAATATGTGTGCTTATGAAAATAAGTGGGGTGTTGAACATGCAATCACAGCCACCATCTTCATTTTGTTTTTGTTTTTGACATCCCCTTCCAGCAAATGCCTCTTTCATTTTACCTGTTGTCTTTTATCTTGGCAGATGGGTATTTATCCAAATACTGAGCTTTGGGACAGAGAATTATTTCCAAATGAAGTGCTTTAAAAAAACAGAAGGGGTATCTGACCTGTATTGTAGCCTAAATGAAGCCAGAGGGAACCTTGGATAGAAAGTTGATATTGTGAGTGATACTTTGCTTTCCAACTAGCAATAGCACTTAATTTAATTTAATTTAATTAATTCAATTTATATGCTGCCCCTCTCCGAAGACTCAGGGCGGCTCACAATACATTTTAAAAAATCATTATAAAAAAAACATTTAAAAATTAAAAACATTAAAAACTCATTCACGCCATTCATGGCCGGATCTCACCAGATCACAAGAGCGAGATCAACGGCCCCAGGCCTGCCGGAAAAGCCAGGTCTTCACCGCTTTTCGGAAGGCCAATAGGGTGGGGATGGTCCAGACCTCAGGAGGTAACTGGTTCCAGAGAGCTGGGGCAGCCACAGAGAAGGCCCTCCCCTGCAGGCCCGCCAGTCGGCATTGTTTAGCTGACGGGACCCGGAGGAGACCAACTCTGTGGGATCTTACCAGTCACTGGGAGCTATGACTTATATACCGTTTCATAGTGCTTTACAGCCCTCTCTAAGTGGTTTACAGAGTCAGCATATTGCCCCCAACAATTTGGGTCCTCATTTTACCCACCTCGGAAAGATGGAAGGCTGAGTCAATCTTGAGCCTGGTGAAATTTGAACTGCCAAATTGCAGACAGTCAGCAGTTAGCAGAAGTAGCCTGCAGTACTACACTCCAACCACTGCGCCACTAGTCAGTTTCTCATTGGGAAAGAAAGTCAGGAGGTCAGACTGTTGGTTGAATGTCAAAGGAGACACCACAATGTCATATTCCTGACATTGTATAATATCATTTGTGTATTGCATTGCATTGCATCGCATTGCATATTAACTTTGACCTTTTTATAATATCATTTAGAGAGCCAGTTTGGTCCAGTGTTTAGGGCACTGGACTGGAAACTAGGAGACTGTGAGCTCTAGTGCTGCCTTAACCATGAAAGTCAGCTGGGTGATTTTGGGACAGTCACTCTTTTTCAGCCCAACCCACCTCAAAGACTTGTTGCTGAGGGAAAATAGGAAGAGGAAGGAATATTATATGTGTTCATCGTTCTGAGTTACTTATAAAGTAATAAATGTGTGATTTTTTTAAAAAAAATCTAATAAATAAAAAGGCAGCCAAAGTCCTGCAGAGAATCAGGATGCCTGGTTACCAGAGCTATAAGTTGCACAGTAACATTATTATGCCAGTCAAATACAGAGGTGAGGCAATCAGCACATTCTTGGAATGGCAACGAACAGAAATAGAAGCAAAGTATTTAACACACTCATTAGAGGAAGAGATGGGTATGAATGCCAATTGTCAGACAGCTGAATCTGGACTTCATAGTGGAAAGTAGATCTGAATGGTCTGCTCTGAGACAAATGAATAATTTTCCAGCCTTTAGAGTTGGCAGTCACTTGCATGTGAATGATTTGAAGGAACCATCCGTCAAAAATTCGTCTCATTGAAACGCTGATGAAATAATCCAGCTTGGAAAAGCATCTGCTCTTTTAAAACAAAAACAAAAAACCATGGACAGAGATCAATGTTGTCGATCCACCCTTGACCATTCGCTGTTGGTCTTTATTTCAAATCATGGAAACAGTGGTGAGGATGGTACAGATTCCTTGATAGATACTGTAGCTGTGTTGTGAATTGTTACATAGGGCATATTTGTTTGATTGTGTTGTGGCCCCGCCCTCTGAGCCTATCCCATCAGAGGAAGAAAGCTCCGAGCATGAGGAAGAGGAGTCAGCCAGGCCTCCCTCTCCAGGCCCCTCCCCTCTGGCACTGTCTCAGGTGCCAGCCGAGGGAGAGGAGATTAGCCGGGAGACAGGTGTCTCGGATGAGAGTGAAGGAGAGACATCATTCCTGGACGCACGCCTCCGAAGGCATGATAAACGATTGCAGCAGCTCAGGAGGCGTGCTAGGGATTAGAACTGAGTCACTGGACCACACCCCAGAGACTATATAATAGAGGGTGGTGGCCAGTGATCCCTGTGACGAACAAAAATAAACCTTGGATAGTCACTAAAGCATCGTCCGGAACTGCTGAGAGGAATATTATTTTCTGTTGGACTCTTGTATGCTGAGTATATTATCTTTCTGTTTCTGTGGAAATAAAAGCACTTGGCAGACGGTGTGTATATCGCTGCCAAGTTGGAGATAAAGACCTGGGTGTATGCCAAGTGCTTCCTTAACCCTTGGCTGGCTGTGTTTGTGTGTGTGTGTGGACGGGGACAGATCAGATTGTTTGAAAAATATTTTAATTTTTTAAAATTACTTATAAATATACATACTACCCTTTACACATAAGGTATCTCAGGTACCTTCCATAAAATGAGATAACAGGCTAAAACATCCACACCTGAAACTATATCAAATAGTTAAAATATCACCTGGGAATATGATTGATATTAGATATAATGTGTTTAATCATTTAAGATAAATTTGGAATACTTTTTTTTCTCTTCTATAAAGTCTATATTGTTTCATATTTGTTGTTGAACTAATGTCTCTGATTCTGAAATGGCTATTTCTCCACTTCAGGGAGAACATATAATCTGTAATATGGATTTCAGATATGAATCACTTAGCAGGAGTTTCCTCAGCAAAGCAAAAGACATTAAATGCTTGTGTTGAAGTTAAGTGGGGTGCCATTGCCAAATCATGGAAGGGGAGGGTGAAAGCAGATCATTTAACTGAAATTATAATATATACAAGAAACATACTTTCTTGTTTTATTACCTTTCATTGGGAGACACTTTAGTTAGAAAATATAAACAATTAACCCTGCACTGACTGCAATCCTGACTGCAATCCTAGTTACATTCAGCCTAACTGTTCACATGAATCTATTGTATACAATATTGTATACAATAGTGCAATCTATTGTGACAGTATGAAGCAAAAACAGTATTTTTCTATCTTATATTTGTTAACTAACCTTGGATCCATGTGGGACACCTCATAATTGGAAAAACAATTCTGATCTATATACTACTAAAACTCTCACTATCATGACCTTTAAGTGGACAAAAAAGTGCATCCTAGGGCAACAGTTTTTGAAACAAAGTACCTTTAATGGGCTAATTTACAGAATGGGTCCAAAATTTGGAAACCATGACTCCTGAAAGAATAAATTTGGGGGACGTTGTGACTGCTTCAATACTGCTGTTGCCCTCCTGGGCTGATACTACAATCATGCGATCTTAATTTTCAACGTTCCATGACAGTTTCCCAGCCAATCTCACAATCCCTCACTGTCTCCCTCACCCAGTAGTAGCCACTTACCTGCTGGCAGGGTAGGGCGGGGAGGAGAGGGGAGGCAATAGAAGGGAAAGGAAATTTCTGATCCTCCCTGTTAGATTCCCACAAAGAAACCCAATGAGGAAGCCAGTAGGAAGTTGGAAGTTGTTCCTGCCCTATGCTTTTTTGCCAACCCTTTGTCATTCTGTTACTTTTCTCTTGTGGCCATTTCCAAAATGGCATCTGCTTCTGAGATGACACAAGGCAGCTTCTATATAGAAAGGCTGTGTGGTGCATTGGCTAATTTTCTTTTGGAAAGGTGATCTTTGGAAGAGGTAAGTAGAGCAATGCATGACAGAAAGGAGGCCTGTGGAGACCTAGACGGGCCCAAAGCTAGGTGGGAAGTAGGTCCAAGGAGGAAGGATGGACAGGTGGAGGCACTTGCAGCATCCCTGTGATCAGTTGTAAGGACGGGAAGATTGTCAAGCAGCCATAACTTTGGGTACAGGTCATAAGTCCACTCATTAAGCAACATCATAATTTTGAAGACCTGTTGAATGAAAGGTCATAAGTCAGGACTATCTATATGTAAATTTAGTATCCTTTCAAAAGCACAAACTGCAGTATGAGAAAGATAGCTATTTGCTTCTTTCCTTGTGAGGGACAGTTGTTAATCTCAAGAGCTGTCTTTGTCCAGAGAAGTTTCAAGATTCAATCTACTCACACATCTTCATTCTTTGCCATCATTGTTGGCTCCACTTTTTCCAAAGCCGTCTTTGAGCCACCATTTCTTTCTCTGGAAGTGATTCTAGATTATACTAATAGGATAGTTTTTGTCTCATTTATGCTCAATTTAAATATGAACTCACTGTTATTCATAAAATAGATATTGTTGTTAGTTGCGAAGTTGTGTCCAACCCATCGCAACCCCATGGACAACCTTCCTCCAGGCCTTCTTGTTCTCTACCCTCCTCTGGAGTCCATTTAAGTTCACACCTACTACTTCAGTGACTCCATTGAGCCACTTCCTTCTCTATCGTCCCATTTTTCTTTTGCCCTCAATCTTTCCCAGCATTAGGCTCTTCTCCAGTGAGTCCTTCCTTCTCATTAGGTAGCCAAAGTATTTGAGTTTCATCTTCAGGATCTGGCCTTCTAAAGAGCAGTCAGAGTTGATCTCCTCTAGGACTGACTGGTTTGATCGCCTTGCAGTCCAAGGGACTCGCAGGAGTCTCCTCCAGCACCGTAGTTCGAAGGCCTCAATTCTTTGGTGCTCAGCCTTCCTTATGGTCCAGCTTTCACAGCCATATATTGCAACTGGGAAAACCATAGCCGTGACTATAACACTTTTGTTGGCAGGGTGATGTCTCTGCTTTTTAGTATGCTGTCTAGATTTGCCATAGCTTTCCTCCCCAGGAGCAAGCATCTTTTAAGTTCTTGGCTACAGATATAAGAACACAAATGAAAGTTGTTAGAATGGTGGCCCAGCATCTTCAAAACAAGCAAAATTCAGTTCTGCTTTGTCCTTGATTTTATCACTTCTCTGGAAATGGGGAGCAAGGGGTAACAAGATTTTGATATCAAGCTTGTTTTGTTACAATGCTTTATCAGCATGTAGGGTTAATGAGAGGTAGTAGAGAAGAGTTGTTAATTAATTGAATAGGTTTCCACCAAACTATATACCACTGAGTTCTTCTAGAAAAACATTTTATGGCTCCTATTAAAACTGGAATTCAGGAAGAAGAAAGCTCAAGTAGAGCACATTAAAGGACAAAATTGGATTTACTTATCCCTAGGGGTGTTCATTGCTTGAGATTAACTAATTCAACATTTGGAGGCATGAGATAGAGATCAATTGCAAGATGCATTATTAAGGTTGCCTATAGTCTGCACAATGTGCAGGAAACCAACCAACCAACAAAAAATGCCCATTTTGCTAAACAGATGGCTTTTCAGTTGCTTCTGGCTAAGAACATGTAGATGCCTACAGACTTCTTTTTCCTTCAATGTGCAGCTGTATCAAACATAGAGCACCCAAAACTTGGCAGAATTCAGTGCAGCTTTCTCTCACTTGTTCTTCCACTCTGTTGTGCCAAAGATAGCAAGTGCATTTTTGGTGGAAGCATTTTCAGTCTGTTCTCCCTGGAGAAACAACAGCTTCATTCAGTTATTCAAAGGAAACAGGCAGCTGATTTTGGCTCTGTTTTCTTTATATGCAGTGACTCCACTCCACTGCTCCTACCAGCTTCTAAAATGATGATTGATTGAAGACTTTGTCTTACTTCTTGTGCACGCTCCAAAATCTATCAAATGTTGGGGAAGTAATGCATATTTCTTGGGTTAGTCTAGGCCCGTGATGGTGAACTATGGCACACGTGCCACAGATGGCACGAGGAGCCATATCTCTGGGCACGCAAGCATTGCCCTAGTTCAGCTCCAGTGTGCATGTGCGCACCGGCCACCTGACTTTCTGGATTCAGGGATGGGGTGGGGTGGGGAGGGAAGGCCGTTTTCACCCTCCCCAGGCTCCAAGAAAGCCTCTGGAACCTGGGGAGAGCAAAAAACAGGCCTACCCTGTGCCATCATGTGCCACAAGAGGGGAAATTCGGGGGGCTCGCGTGTGCATGCATGGTGGGGGCAGAGCACATTGAATTATGGGTGTGGGCACACACGCATGCGACTCCCCCGCGTGACTCCCCGCTTTTGGCATGCGACGGCAAAAAGGTTAGCCATCACTGGTCTAAGCTCTCTATGAAATTCTTTGTGGGGAAATCCATTCATACCAAAATTCAACACAGTAATGAATGGAAAATGGCTTTTTACTCAGGCAATGTACAGCAGCCTCTTCCTTCCCCACATTCAGGGAAATTCTAGGAGTTGAAGTCCATTTATTTTTATGTGGTGAAGTTGAGAAACCCTGTATTAGACAGCCAAAGGACATATCGCAGGTGCCTAAGCAAACAGCAAGATAATTAATAATAGCTTCAAATGCAAGCATGTACACAGGTCAAAACGTTCATTGGCCAATTCACATAGAAGAGAGAGGGAGGAGGAGGAGACAGAGAGGGAGAGAGGGAGGGGGATGGAATGATGGGTAGGGATGGAGGGAGGAAGAAAGCGAGAGAGGGAGGGAGGGGAGAGGGAGAGAGAAATGGGGAGTGGGAGGGAGAGAGAGAGATTCCTGATAGTAAAACCCTCAAGCACCAAAGAAAGTGGAAGGAAAAATTTGCCTGAGCATCCCCATGAGATATTCCCCAACCCAAATCTTTGCACCAAAAGAAAGCAATTAGAATACTTGGGAGAAGGAAAAGGAAATAGATCAACCAAGAGGGAAAAATGAGGAAGAACGTCTAGAAG
Organism: Pantherophis guttatus; assembly: GCF_059756535.1. Taxonomy (NCBI): domain Eukaryota; kingdom Metazoa; phylum Chordata; class Lepidosauria; order Squamata; family Colubridae; genus Pantherophis; species Pantherophis guttatus. Next base: position 25,664,790 of record NC_142064.1, read on the forward strand.
AGAGAGAAAGTGAAATTGCTTAAAAGTGTACTCAAAAATGAAGAATAGAAACACATTATTAATTTCTAGCAAAACAGAGAACTAAGCAATGCTGAAGTGGTGATGGAGGGTTAGGAGCAATGTTGAACTTCTCTGAGACTGGAGATGAGATAGAGTGTAACATAGAACCAAGAAAACATTCAGGAAACAGGCAATAAGACCAGGCAATAAGAGCTTTAGGCAGGACAGAGAGACTATAGGTGGGCAGAGTTGACAGTAAGGGCAGGGTTGATGGTAAAGGGAGACAGAAATGCTTCCTGGCTGAAAGCAGAAAGAGTTGAAGGAAGGAGCTGAACCGTGTGCAGGAAATCTCTTGAGAGTCAATGGAAGTTAAAAGGAAGTGTTTCTAAAGCTTCAATGGAAATTTGTGGTCTGAAGGAATTAATCAGGATCAGAAATGATTCCTCTAGGAAGTAAAATAAATGTTCTAGGCCAGAATTGGATTCTTTGTGTTCAGGTGTGCTGGTTGAGCAACATTCTCAAGGAATCCTAGGCAAAAACAACAATGAAATAAATACAATGCTTTTTTCCCATTTATTAATATTTTAATAAATATTCTTATTTATTATGTTAAAAATTACAGTCTAGTGACAATTTATGAGGATCTAGAGATATATGCAGTAGTATACCATTTCATTTTCCCTTTTCCTATTTTGGGTTGGAAACAAATTTAAAAACCTTCAGGATGGCCATTTAATTTGAAATAAGAAAAGATTTACAACACCCTTGGCTGTCCGTTAAAGGTCCTTTATATCTGGTGCTGACTAACTGCTGCAGCGGTCCCCAAGAGACATCTTAAGGCCTATATTACAGTGATCGATAAGATCTTTTTAAATGGATGAGATCTTTCTAATTCACTTCATTTCTTAGAAACTGTGGAGGTAAGCTAAGAGATCTGCTCCCTTATTCTATGATGAACAATACGGTTTTATCTTCATCATCATAGTATTTTTTTCTACCTGAGCTTCCAGCTTTCAGAACAGTATTTTATATATATCAGCTATATCTAAAATGTTCTCTATGTTCTCTATCATCTATCTATCTATCTATCTATCTATCTATCTATCTATCTATCTATCTATCTATCTATCTATCTATCTATATCTCTGGAAAAAACAATAATAGGGCTCATTACAGTTTCTAGGTAAGATCCTGTGAGTTTATTCTGCTTTTTCTTTAACTCAATTATTTATTTATTATTATTTATTATTTATTAATTCAGGGCTGCCACACTTAGTGCTTAGTGGAAAACTGGGAGGGGGGAGTTGCATGGAGTGTAGAGATATCTAGCCATAACAACATTGTTTTCTCTGGGAGTCAAGGACGTTCTGCCTGCACCTGGAGTGGCGTGATAGGAGGCGTCTCCAGTTGGGACAGTGCATTGATTGGACCATGTGATGGACATGTGGATGCAGGGGAAGGGACTTAGACTTTCCTTTGGGTGGGAAAAACCTGGAAGCTTTCAGATTCAGATTTTCCCAGTTGTGCTAATATGACATCTCTAATAAAATGGAACTTTGATGAACTTATAGCCTCGGAGTCTTCTTTTGTTGGGGGTGTTACTTGGAATCCTGACACTTGCACCCTAGAGTCAGACATGACTGGACAGAGGAAACATTTGCTATACTTTTATATTATTATATACTACTATGCACTGTTTATTTAATGATTTATTGATTTATTTATCAAATTTCCACACTGCTCATCTCATCAAGGCAGTTTACAAACAGTTTACAATAAAATAACATGGTAATATAAAAAGCATAGTTAGAAAATAATGATTAAAAAACAAGTTTAGGAGCCGTGATGGCGCAGTGGTTGGAATGCAGTACTACAGCTTATTTCTGCTGCCTGCTGGCTGCCAGCAATTTTTCCCTTTTTCCCTTTCCTTTCTTTTTCCCAACCCACTTCGGCTTCCTGCTTCCCTTCCTGCCTCTGTTTCCCTTTGACTGTTTCCCTTCCCATCCAGAGGACGCAGAGTTAGTGCAAATGCCCCGTTCATTGGGATCAGCATTGAGGTGATGAGGATCGCACAAAAACAGTGCCTTTTTCTCCTGCCCCTCCCAGCTTCCCTCTCGCCTTCCCCGTATATACAGCCGTCGCACCCACCCCGCTCCCTTGCGCCGGAGGGAGGGGGCAGCAGGAAGAAGCTGCACCATTGAGATCAAAGCTCAATGGCTCAAGGTTGACTTAGCCTTCCATCCTTCCAAGGTGCATAAAATGAGGACCCAGATTGTTGGGGGCAATAGACTGACTTTGTAAACACTTAGAGAGGGCTGTAAAGCACTGTGAAGCGGTATATAAGTCTAAGTGCTATTGCTATTGCTATTAAAATGAAGATGTTTAAAAAGTTAAATAGACAGAAGGAGCCTCTTCATTATAAGTCCCCCTGAGTCCCCCTGGGGAGAAGGGCAGTATATAAGTTGAATTAATAAATAAATAAATAATATATAGTAAATCAATTCAATAATACAGGAGTCAACTTTTGTTGCTATGGTCCTAGAAAATATAAAAAGAAAACTGAACAAAGAACAATGCATGCATTCATAAGTATCTATACATTAGATTTCTGTAAACTTCAGATGTTTTGAGCAAAGCAGCCTTTTAACGTCATTTCATAAAGCAATATGTTAACCTGTTTCTAAATAATACTTCTCTTAATTATAAAACCTCTTGTGCAGTGTTTCTCAACTTCAGCGACTTTACGATATGTGCCATGCTGGCTGGAGAATTCTGAGAGTTGAAGTCTACATATCTTAAATTTGTTGAGACTGAGAATACTGCTCTAGTGTAGGGGTCCCCAACCTTTCGAACCTCAGGGACTACTAAATTCATAATTTTAAATCCCATGGACCACTAATATGATCTGCCTAATGACCGGCTGGGTGGGAGCCACTAGATGGTCATGTGACTGGGTGGACATGGCCAACTCAATGGCCAACTTGATGTCACTCACATCGAGGGGTGCCTCACTGACCTCTACTCACCCCTCTCCTGCCAGCCACTCCTCGCCTTCTCGTCCGGGCTCCTTAGGGCCCCAACAGGAAGCAGTTGTTGGAGCTAAGCAGCCACCACAAGAAAGAGTTGGCAAAACAGCTGGTTCAGTTCAAATGGGATCTGAGAAGGAAACTCAGCAGAAGCACCTCGCTCAGGACTACGAGCATAGGCTTTCCAAGCAAAGAGAAGACCTGCAGGAGTGCAAGGGCAGGCATTGGTGCTTGGAGACTCAGAGGGTTGAGATGGTCAGCCAGTTTCAGGCCATGATGCAATCCCACTGGAACAAGGCCCTCTGCCTCCTTGCTACCAGCAGCACTTCCCTCCAGCCTTTGCCCAAAGCCACACCAGGTGGCTGAAGCAGATCCCAAGTCGGAATTTCTGCCCCCCTCTGACCTGCACAAAAAGACCCCGAAGGGGGAGACTCTGCAGCAACACAAACATTCATTGCACATATCCGGCCCAGGGGCCATAGTTTCAGGACCCCAATTTAGTGCAATATTAAAAAATGCAAATAATTTTTCTGTGGACCACCAAAATTTTCTTGCTGACCAACAGTGGTCCACAGACCATCAGTTGGTGACCACTGCTCTAGTGTGTCAGTAGTCAGAAGAACATGCAAAGAAGTATTTTCTGTCTTGAGGACATGCCAGCAGCTAAGTGGTGGTATGCCTTCCGAAGATAAATATATCACTTCTGTGGTTCAAAGCACATTGTCAATGCTGTTTTGCTCAACCTCATATCCTTTAAGACTTCCAGAGTTGCTTTTATAAAGCTATTTTGTAATTCCAGACACAGACCTTCTAAATGTAGCAGGAAGAGTGTATAATCTCAAAAGTATTACTATTAGGCAAGAAGTGGATCACAAATTACAATTAAAATAATCAATTCTACATGGAAAATCCTTTTGATTCAATGCTTCCAAAAGATTTGATTCTCATAAGCAAATAATTGGATCTAATAGGATTTCTCGTTGATTCAAGAAAAGCAATTTCCATGTCCAAACCAATTTAGAGTTCCCCATTTGTCTAACAAGTCAAGATTCTGAGTTGAATTCCCAAATCACACAGCATTAGCTATTAGCATGTACCTTAGTATATTTCATTGGGTTGTTGTTCAGAATAAATAGAGATGGGATTATCCTTTGTATCATTTCTTCCATGCAGAAAGTGAAGAAACAATCACATGTATGCTCTCATTTTAATAAGCAGAAATGCTTTTTAAGTATTTGGAATTCAAGAATACATGGGAATTAAAGGCAATACAAAGAATGTACATATTAGAAGTCCCTATGATACATTGCAATATGACAGACAATAAATAATCATAAAATACAGGGCAAAAATCTAACATGTCATTTTCAATCACATTCATACTCACAGCAAAATCTCAGTTTACAAAATAATTCACCACCTGACTTTTTTTGTAAGCATTTTGGAACAAACAAACAAAATCAACATTTTTGCACTTCCTGCTTTTGGATAGCAGAGAGAAAAAATGTTATGTGATACTTGGTTTACATTTCAGTCATTTGCGTATGAAAAGGAAATATGTTTCTAAAGGATTTTTGGCAAGGACGTCTTAAAAAACAATTGAAATTAATTTTAAAGGAGAGTGGATAAATTCATGAAAGACTAGGCTTTTAATAGTAAAACTCTATTGGAGTTGGATAGCTATAATACATTCAAATAAATATATAAATAAATAAGATTTTATGACTATTTAAAATGTAATGTCTCTTTTGAGTCACACTTAATTCTTGTTGCCTATAAGGATGGTAAAAATAAAGAGGTGGTTTGCTGTTTCTTTCTTTCTTTGAGATTTTTTTCTTAAAAAATATTCTCACGCATTCCGGTAGACAGAAGTTCTCTGAGGAAGGGCTCTAGCCAGGGATGGGATTCAGCCGGTTCAGACCAGTTCAGGTAAACCAGTAGCTCCGATGATCAGCTGGGAGCAAACCATTTTGCTCCGATGGTCAGGTGGGCCCGCCTGCCCCTGCGCTTTACTTACCTTTATCCTCTCAGCTGATTCGCTCAGCAGAATGGATTGCTGTGCCTCAGCTGTGTTACTCCCCAGGAGTAACATGGAAGGTTAGTTTTGTTAAAACTGTGCACGCGTACAAAACACATGATCACCGAACCTGTTGTTAAACCAGCAGGATCCCACCACTGGCTCCAGCACAAATCCAAAAGCTCAAAAAATGAAATCTCTGGTACTAATGACCAACTCAGATTGGATCTTGCAACATTATCCTGGGACATGTATATTTGCCTTCACTCATAATTGTTTTTAACTTCCCAGTTTAGCTTGAGAAGGGACTATTTCTCAGTAGTCTCTCATATAATTACTACCCAGGCCTCAAACAGCATATCTTTTGAGATCTTCCAAAGTCCTCTAGAAACAGTGAGTTGCCTCCTGTTTACAAACAGCATATGACCTACATACCAGCAACTGGGGAAAACAAGTGAAGTTTTGTCCATGTTTACCAATTTCTCAAATCATTGGATTTGCCACAAGATAACACAGAATGCAAGACCAGATAGACCTTCAATCTAATATTATAGCTAGTCTTCTTCTATTCCTAAAATCAAATCTGTGTTTCATTTTACATACTTGGACAAATGTTCAAATATTGAAATTCATGCATACATTTTCAGCTATCAGGCATCACTATGCAAAATCTACAAATATAAAATACTTCGGTTAAAGTAATTTCAGACAATGAAATGATGGCTGAAATAAAAAAGTAAAGGAAATAAAGCTAAATCTTGTTCACAACTACACCCTTCACTACATTTCTATATACCTTTTAGTTCTTGCAAACCATTTATGATGCTACCGTGTCCATATATTGCTTCATGAATTAGCTTTTGTTCTTTAAATTTCTCACCTTCCAACCAGTCCCACTTTCTTAATCCTCTCTTCCTCTTGACTCATTCAGTCTCACTTCATATATTTCTCTTTTTTGCACATCACTATTTTATTCAATCAGCATTCATTTGGCATGCATTTGCTATGAGATAGGTGGCAAATAAATTCAGTAAATAAATAAATAAGATAAAACCCATTTATTCTTGATTCCATCTTTATTTGGCTACACTGAGTTTTAAGTAACCCATTTCCCACCGACTCCAACTGGCCTTTATGTTTCTCTCTCTTTCTTACCTCTCACTTCCATATAATAGGATCTGATTGCTTATTTGTTCCCTATAACTATCATTAAGCGTTGAACATTATGATTCTTGACGAATGTATCTTTTCTTTTATGTACTCTGAGAGCATATGCACCAAGACAATTTTGTTGTGTGTCCAATCACACCTGGCCAATAAAGAATTCTATTTGATTCTATTCTATAACAAAATGAGGAAAAGTACACTCTTATTGGGATGGTAAAAGATATACTCCGATAAAACACGTGAGTTGCATTCACTACCCAAACCCTCCATACATGTGAAATGCTTAAAACTGCCCTTGTGAGAAAACATTCACAGCAAGCAAAACTGACCCTCTGTGGCAACAGGAGGAGGACTCAAATAGGAACTAAAGGCTTAGTAAACCAAATTTTTATACTTACTCATCATATCTCAAAGAGAATGTAGCTAGCATGCTGTTCTAGTAGGAAGGAATAAGATCACCAGATGAATTTATCCAAAACATCCCAATGCCATGCTCTAATTTATTTTAAAATCAGCAGACTTAACCATTAATTTTCTTTCTCATCATGATCTACTGAAGAGGACGTATCTGGTTGACACATCTCCTGCCCAGCATAATGCTGTGCTGAATTTTCTAGATTTTGCTATAATGACTTTTTGTCATTTCAATAAAAATTCTAGAATACTTTAATATAAAGGTACATACAGCTTGTTAAGCACTTCTTTAGTCTGTATTATTCTTTGCTGTTTGACGACATTGTTTGCGAATATCTGTTTCTGTAGATGAACATTATGCAATCATTTTCCTGAGTGTATTTTTCTCATTCACAGCTTCTTTCACTTCATCCTTTTCATGTTTCCCATTCACTTAATTTTAGATACTTCTACTTTCTGTCCTGTGCCAATTCTCTTCCTTCATCCAGCATTCTGTGCCACTGAAGAAGAATCTATGAGGATGATAATGCTATCTTTTCAATAGTATCTGATTCACAATGATTCCATGGACCAACAATCTCCATATTTTCTGATGTATGGCGTCTTTCAGTTGTTTTGTGCTCTGGCTGGTGTCCATGTTGAATGGTTTCTAAGCACCATGATTTTGGCACCCTCATTTCCTTTTACTGCTACCCATTCCAAGCATTACTGCCTTTTCCAGTGATTTTAATTGCATGACATGGCTAAAATAAGTAAGACAGAATTTTGTGAGTTTGCCTTCCAGTGAATTGTCTGGTTTTATATGCTCCAGTACTTGATTGTTTGTCAACTTTGCTGTCCAAAGAATACTCGGGAGACGTCTCTAACACCACAGCTCAATTGAGTTCGTTTTCCCCTCTGTCTATTTTTTTCATGGTTCAACTTTCACAACTCTCTACATAATAGTGTAGACTACCCTGAATTGAGTTGCCAAGCTAATGTCCTTGTATGTCCATACTTGATTCAGGTTCATTTCTCCAGCATAACACAATGCAATTCAATGCTCTAGGTCTGGACTGCATTCATTACTTTCAATCCTAGAAAAGTTAATCTATGCATTATCCTGATATGTTATATTTTTCAGTCTTGGTTTAGTATGTTGTACTGAATCAGTCATTTTGGTTTATAAACCATGTTTTATTCCTGAAAAAAATTGTATATATTTGCATAAAGCCACTTGTGGATGGTTCAGTAGACTACAGTTAACAAACCTGGTTTAATGCAATTTAATGGAATGAGTATTTATTCCAACAGATTCTTGCGTGGAGGGGAAATTGTTCCCTTTGGACATTTTCTTTACTCCATCAGCAGAAGAAAATGGTTGCACTGTATACCAGCCTAATTTGTAAACAGGCAGATATGAAAGAATCTTAGCTGGTCACATGGCCTGGCCTTTATCATTTCATTGTTAACATATTCATTGTTTATCATTTGATTATTAGGCTGGTATACAATGCAACCATTTTCTTCTGCTGATGCAGTAAAGAAAATGTCCAAAGGGAACAATTTCTCCTTCACGCAAGAATCTGTTGGAATAAATACTCATTCCATTAAATTGCATTAAACCAGGTTTGTTAACTGTAGTCTACTGAACCATCCACAAGTGGCTTTATGCAAATATATACAAATTTTTTCAGGTATAAAACATAATGACTGATTAAGTACAACATTCTAAACCAAGACTGAAAAATATAACATATCGGGATAATGATATGTTATACCTTGATATTTATTCTAAAGAATTCTGATTTGTACTAAGCCTGGGTGAATTGGTTTGCCCTAATTCTCTAAATGGATTCAAATATAATAGTAGAGTGATTTAAATTGAACTGTTTAATTAAATGAAAGTTATTCAGTTCAAATCACTGATTCAAATATAAGGGTCAGATCAATTTGAAAGGGTCAGGTTGAAATTCTGATTTGGACACACACACAAAAATCTTCACCTTACTAGAAGACTTTTGTTGTATTTGAATCCATTTAACATACCAGATTGTTGAAGCATCATTGTACTGAGTTTATAGAACTGAGATCTGGGCACTATGATAGATATGACAGTACAGTTACTTACACTATTTTGGTTTACTCATAAAAAGTGAAAATATGGGGTGTTTAGCTTTTGTGTGACCATTTTGTGTGATCCTACTTTGGCTTGTAAATCATGCAATCACCTTATTGCCCATTGATTCTTTCTACAAATTCTATAAACCAGAGATAAACTAATGATAGTATAAAATACTAAATAAATACATGGAGCCCTTTATAGAACTGTAGTTACCCAATTATTCATTCTTTTTGTCTATTGTCTATTTTTTACAAAGACAATATTCTCTGTGTATCACAATTTGGTTCTTTTTGTCTGGATAGTAAGAATTAAATATTTATCGCTGACATAAACATGTGAAAACATAATCTGCTTTAAATTTGTCCTTGTATTTGAGATAGCTGAAATAATACTTAATCTTTTGTTTGGTGTGTATGTGGGTGTAGGTATGTGTGATAGATGGTAACTTGAACTGACTCTTCTGTACCAAAAACAAGTCATAATATTTTAATACCAGTTGTGACTCAGTGTTGGAATGCAACACAAGGAAGCTGCTGAGTTTCATCTAAGTGCAGATGTTACTGATTTGCTGTAGGCTAAATATAGGACATCTTTTTACTGATGATAGAAAATCCATAATTCTTTTGATATACATAGCCTCTAGATTTCAAAACACTGATAAGAATTCATCAGCTGTACAGAAAAAAATAATTCTGACTTAAAGTTATTCAATGACTGTATGTATATATGTATGTTTGTGTGTGTGTATGTATGACTTGTTCCTTCTACCAATCTGGATGACTTCATAGTTGTGACAAACATATGCTGCATAGACAACTTGTGTATCCTTGGACCAACACAACAACACAGTGGCTGCTGGACTTTCCTAAATTGATAAAAGCAATGTGTAGAAGGCCAAATGGATTTAGTACCTCTGAGCCCTCCCCCTATATTTTACTCAATTGTGGAAATTACAAATGAAAACATTGGTGAATTGAAATTCTTATGAAGGAAGGGATGTGATATGTATTGTTGACAAAGTGATTTTATGAATGTTTGGAAATTTTCATTGGAATCCCGTCCATCAAAATTACGTTTAATAAAGAGAAAGTCCCTTTTTGGAATCACCAAATGCTTCCTAAGACATTTGAATTTCTCCATCTTGTTTTATATAGAAGTCACAATCAGCATCCCAAACGATATAGCATTATATTTTCCATAAACAACTACATATTTATCAAAGGAAAATTAATATTTTCAGCAACAGATGAAGCATTTAGAAAACAGCCCTTCAGCTGCAATATTATTACAAGTTCAGCTGATCAAATTTATCCTTGCCACCATGAGAAAGTACTCAGTGAAAATTGTATCAGAGATCATTCTGCTTATGTAATTTAATTTTTGTCATTGTAATGTTCACTGTAAGGTTTTGGATGGTTTTTCTTTGTGTGGAAAGCTGGTATTTATCTAAAAATCTAAGAACAATTATGAATAATTAAGCAACTGAAAAGCTCCGGTATCAAAGGGGAAGGATCAGCTTGGCAAGAACTCTGTTTCATGGCTCAGTTTACAGCATTGAATCATCCTTACATGGCAATGGTGAGTTTTTAGCAGTGTATTCAACAGTTGTTCTACAGTATTTCTTCTTCTCTTTGACATCAGTGCTGTCTTGAGGAAAAGAAAGAGACCCTCAACAAATCCTCTAGGTCAGGGGTCTGCAACCTTAAACACTCAAAGAGCCATTTGGACCCATTTCCCACAGAAAAGAAAACACCGGGAGCCACAAAACCCTTCCCGTGCCTATTTCTTAAGCACCCACAAAACTAGTATACAGTTATGTAGTTGAATTAAACATTCTATTTTCTTCTGAAACTTTTCTTTTCTTGGATTTATCCGTGGTTGGCCTACTGGGGGTTGAAAAGCTCAATGAATCGTGTTCCAGCGGGTGTCGCACATTGGCGGTTGTGACGCATATTTTGAGTGACAGGGAGCCGCAGCAGAGGGGTGAAAGAGCCACATGCGGCTCCAGAGCCACAGGTTGCTGACCCCTGCTCTAGGTCAGTAGCAAAGGTTATATTTGGCATGCAATCAAGTCCCAAATTCAGTGCTGAATTTTTTTAGATCCACAATATTTTTCTGTAGAATTCTGATTTAGAAGGGAAACATGTTTGCCTGAAAGTTTGGGAAACTGGTTATTTAAGAATATACAGCATTAGGTTTGGTGGAAATCTCACTTCCTTCAGTGTGCATGTATAGAAACATCCCTCCCATGCATTGTGCCCTAGCTCAGAAGTGCAAATCTCAATTGTCTCAGAAAGAGAAAAACAAGCATTAATTCTTCTTGAAATTTTTACCCAGCTTCTCATGTAGCCAATACCAGAAGAGAACAGATCCTTTTCATGTTTTGCCCCTGAAATTAAAATTAATGGAATTGCTTCAATTTACAACACATCTTTGGTGGATTTTTAGCTCAGGAAGAAGTAGGGCTTGATAATTTATACTTACACACCTGCTCAAATCATCAGGAGAAGAGAAAAGGTTGTTGTCTGTTCCTACCTCAGTTCTGCTGTCAACAATTTGATATCAATTTGATAGAGACATTGAAGTTGCTTTGCACTTATGCTAAACTTTGCTATGCATTTGTGGGAAGCCCCCCTCCCCCGAATAATGAATTATTTGGGGAATATTAAAAAGGCAGATTATTATATTTCCTAAAGGGAAAAATGGAGAAACATGTTCTTTTAGAGGCAGAAAGCAAACCCCACTTTCCTTAATAGCTCACAGCAGATGTCAGCACTTAAGAGATAAAGAGCTTATTGAAAGAAGACATATCTAGGTAGCTCTATTCATAAGCAAATACAATCACCCAAGACCCAAAACAGGATGAAAACCATTAAGTCACAATAGGAATTGCCCAACACCCTTTCAGAACACAAGCCCCTTCATTGCATCATCCTCAGAGCAGTCCAAACTTCTACCAAACCTAGCTCAGACAAATACCTAGGATTTGTACGGTGCCTATAGAGCCAGCTATGATTCCTACATAACCCCTCCCATGGCCCCATGGGAGTCTGACAATAGCCAATAGAATGCACATTTTTCCACAAGAACAGGGAGCTCAAGTGCTAAGCCCAAGAGAAGGTATAAACACCCCACACTCTCAACTCAATTTTGGACAGTTGCACCAGAACCACAAACCCTGGTGGTTCTGCTTCATCAATAAACCATCTTTCCAATCAGCCTCCATGTTTCCAGAGTCTTTCTCCCAGCTTGGAACTGAACCAGATGGATATTTGTTCCAACAGATACTTACACATTCATACTTTTTTACTTTTTATTCAGCTGTTCCAGTTCTCTATTTCTGGTAATTTAAGAAGAGGCTAGTTATTGACCTCCTAACCATGGTCTAATGCAATGTGGTAGATCTTCAGTGTTATCAGTTTTATAGTACTACATCACTTTACAAGAATGGCAAGAGAAACTCTTCAAAAACCACACTTGCCTTAAGATCTATGATCTATCCAAAGCAGGGCCATCTTAACAGCATTATGGGCCCCAGGCAAAACACTGTACTGGGGCCCCTACAACAAGAATAAAAATGTAAATGGTCGATAAAATTAAACAGATATTTATTTTATTGGCACTTCCAACAAAATCGGTGTTGAAACATTAAAAACATGTGGGCTCGTCTCATCATCTACGGGAAAAAAAATCAGTGTTAATTTCTATTAATGCATGTTAGTATTAATAAAAAATTGCAGTAAAATGTAATAAATATGTCACTGTATTTATATGGTACAAGGTGCATTGAAGGGTTAACATACACAGATTAGTATGGGGCCCCTATGCTCGTGGGGCCCACAGGCAAGTGCCCATGAGACCCATGTGTTAAGGTTACTGATCCAAAATCAGTAATTTTCTTAAAATACATTGTTTCTCCCTTGAGAGGTTATTCACTGGGAAATGGTAGGTAGCTCATAAAATTATATCTTACTTACAGTATATGCAATTTCAATGGGCAAATGCATTTTGCAGCTATGCGTATGCTGAATTATTCAAGCTGACTTCAGCTTTTCCTTGTGCAGCTTTTCTGCATCATTTCCTAAGCTCCATCAAGCACAATTCTGTACTTCCGCTTTTATGACTCATTAAAGAAATATTTTTGTCAAGTCCATTAAGACAATATGTAGAATTATTATTTTCTGCCCATACCACAGATCTGTACATTAATTCTTTTTTGAGCCTGAGTAACTGTATCTTTCAAGGTATAGACCTTGTCCTATCAGACCACGTGGGCTCAATTAACTTATTAAGGACAAAAAGGGTTTAAATAATCAATATATATTAATTATGAGTTGTACACCAAATACAAAATACAGTTTAGACCAGTGGTGGAATTCAATTTTTTTTACTACCAGTTCTGTGGGCGTGGCTTTGTGGGCGTGATGAGGCTTGGTGGGCGTGGCTTGGTGAGCATGGCAGGGGAAGGATACTACAAAATCCCCATTCCCTGCCCCCTCCTGGGGGAAGGATACTGCAAAATCCCCATTCCCTCCCCACTCCAGGGGAAGGATACTGAAAAATCCCCATTCCCTCCCCACTTCTGGGGGAAGGATATTGCAAAATCCCCATTCCCACTCCTGGGGGAAGGATATTGCAAAATCCCCATTCCCTCCCCACTCTGGGACCAGCCAGAGGTGGTATTTGCCGGTTCTCCAAACTATTCAAAATTTCCGCTACCAGTTCTCCAGAACCTGTCAGAACCTGCTGAATAGCATCCCTGGTTTAGACCTGGATTAGAGATTCTGAGGCTGGGGCATCTTCCAAAGGGGAAGGGGTCACAAAAATCAACATGATTGATTTGTTTTTTAGTTTCCTATTTGACAGCCCTGGATAAAAATGGTAATAAAACCAGTCCCCTATTCCCTTTAATAACAAAATTCTTGTTAAAATGGCAAAGAAGTGGTCCTCTGATAGTCCACTCAAGAAATGTGTAAAGCAGGACCCATACTTGCAGACAGTTGTTCTTCTAAACTGTGTCTATAGTATTACTAAGCAACTAATAGTAACTGCTTTCCATTGAATCTGGCCTTCTAATATAGTACAGAATGGGGAGAGGTAACTTATGCTGGAGATATAGCAGAAATCAGAGATGCATGCATAATTTTGTGTATATTTATTTATTAAGTTTTTTTTATCCTGCCTTTACTATTTTTAAATACCTTAAGGCAGAGAACATATATATTCCTTCCTCTTTTTATTTTCCCTCTAAAAACAATATTTTGGGGTGAGTTGGGCTGAGACCGATTGGCCCAAGGTCACCCAGTATAAGTGAGACTAGACTAGACTGGGAAGTCAAATGAAATGTTGGAAGAACTACATACACATTACGAAGAAAAATATAGCTGTATATATGAAATCCTAAGGAACTGAGTATGACTCAAAGAAGACACTACCTTTTCATGGCCAACGTGATTATTTGTTTATTTATTTGTATCCCACCTTTATTGTTTTTACCAATAACTCAAGGCAGCCAACATATCTAACACACCTTCCTTCCCCTATTTTCCCCACAATAACAACCCTATGAGAAGATAAATCTATCTCAGCATCTACTTCTGTCCTACTATCGCAGCACCATTGAGAGTGTCCTGACATATGGCATTCTTGCATGGTGTGGGAGCAGCTCTGCAGTGGATAAAAAAGCTGTACAGAGAATCATTAAAACTGCCCAGAATATCATTGGACTCCAGCTACCAGCCCTGGACGACATCTTTGAATCTTGCTGTTTGAGAAAGTTGCATAACATTCTCAGAGACTCTTCCCATCCTGCTTACAATCTTTTTGGACTGTTGCCTTCTGGCAGAAGATACAGAACAATTACAACTCGGACCACACGTTTTCTGAATTGTTTTTATCCCAGAGCTATAATTGCACTCAACAATGAACTAAAGGGCCACCATCAGTGAGCTGTTGGACAGCATTACTTGGTCTGTTGTGTCGATGTTTGGGTGGTTTAGAGGTGGGGAATTGTGGTAGGTTGGAGTGTGTTTGGGGATTGTTATGTGTGTTGGACTGGTCTTTGGGTGTTAAGTGAATTTCGTTGTATGGGTGTACTGTGTATACATGTACAATGACAATAAAATTATTATTATGAAGTGGGCAGGGCTGCGAGAGAGTGACTGGCCCCAAATCCATTTTCTCAAGAACCAATATTTCCAAACAGTTAATTTATGTAAAACTGAGCAGTCCTCTTCATTTATAAACCGGGGCAAGGATTATGTCTCCTTAAAAAAAAAAGTCAGCAGCCACTTGCAAGGTGGACATAATGTCATATAATGGAGGTGCTATAGTAGGAAAGGATTGGTGTAGAATTTCTACCCATTCTGCGTTTAGAATTTAAATATATTATTCCTTTCGAGTTAATAATGAATGCAATTCGCTTTGTATTCTTTCGCCTTGTTCTAGCTTCTTTTCTCTCTCAGGGCAAATAGATCATACTAAAAGGATACATTAAGGTCGCCTATATAAAGTGTCTGAAATTACTTTGTTGTTTACCTCTTCTATTTCCCTTTAATGCTACATTTCTAAATCATTTCTGTCATTTTTCTCAGATAGCACTTCAGCATTGTGCAAGAAACAGAACTGAAATCAATTGGACAATTATTGCAACTTAAGTCTCATTCATTTCAGTAGGATTTGAGATTATATTTGATTTTCCCTTTGTTTTTCTTTTATTTAGAAAGGTGGTGGGAAAAGTGCCTCTAGAGTTCTGGACAGCATAGAAAATAAGTTGAAATTAATATTGCAATTGCATATATTAAGAATAGTATGCATATTGCACACTAGTGTGCCTTTCAGAGAAAACTAGATATCAAAAATTAATGTATACATTGCTTGTTTGGTTTCATTTTAAAATCTTAGCAAATAAATTGGGTGGTGTTGGATACAACTGACTTATATATTTATCACTGACATAGATTTGGAATATGTTTATTCATAAAAGATGAAGGTATCAAATCAGAAATCTTATGTCATGTTAGTTGCTGTGGCCATATAGATCAATGGTCTGAGTTGAAGATAAATCTTGCAAGTTAAACTTGATTTCTAGTGACATTAGAGACACATACCCACAGAAGATACATTTTTCAAGTCTGACCTAGAATTTGGGATTCTTGATGACCTTCCATCTAACTAGTAGCCAAAGTTGAGCTTGCTTAGTTTTTCAAGATCACCCAAGATTGTCTAGGCACTGTCATATGTATGTGGCATCATTCTGTCTGGCAACAAGTTTTCATTATCCAGCTCTATGACAGCTCAGAGAAGTATGGAGGAGTAAATTTCACAGGAGATGAAATTCTTCATTTGTTCCTCTAAAGAAAAGAGGGTATGATTGATAAAGTCTTACCGCTAGGGATTTTGAAGATCACATTATATAAAAGAAGGAGTATGGAGGAAGCTTGCTCTTCCTCGTTTAATTGGTCAGGGAGAAACTATTCTGTAATGCCCAGTTCCTAAGCAATGAAGACTTTCCAAGGTAATAACCAGCCCTTAAAATTGTACTCAAAAACCAGAGAGTGCAGCTCTTGACCAATGTACCTGTATTTCATTGGTGAATTAAGGAATGTCCATAATTGTTTAAATTTCTGTAGTGTGCACCAGCTTCAGCTTTTAATTGGCAATAGACGAAAGATACTAGACTTGAAATATATACTGTGAGAAGGACCTTCTACAGCAGGGGTGTTAAACCTAAGGCCCACGGGCTAGATCCAGCCCACGGATTGCTTAGATCTGGCCCCCAGGGCCAGCCAACCTGGAAACAGTGAAGGACCAGCCCACGGTCCCTCTGCCAGTAAAAACAGAGCTCAACAAGCTCCGTTTTCACTGGCAGAGGATTGCAGGAGGTCATTGCAGCCAAAACTTGCTGGCAGAGTGCTCAGGCCACCACAGGATCCCCCAACATGAGTGATGTCAAACTGGCCATGCCCAGCCTAGTCACGCCCACCCCAGCCCTTTGAGGTCAAACACAACCCTAATGCGGCCCTCAATGAAATCGAGTTTGACACCCCTGTTCTACAGAAAAGTTTGTATTTGGCATCTCTGGAAAAACTGTGCTGACTGGGTACTATTTCGAGCATGTGGGTAGACTAGATGCAAGATACAACAATGGGAAATGAGGATTTTCTTGATCTCCTTACCTATGGGGTTCCTAGGTGTGTCTGATACGTAGGACATTGTATGAGATGAAATATTGACTAGAAGTTCTAGGTCTGGTCTGTTCTCATAGTTTCAAGTTCTCATTAATGTAGTTTTCAAACCTTAACTTTACTGTCTATGATGTTTGTGTGTTGGTCCTGCCACATAAACGGTGAAGCAAGTGGCAGCATAAAATAAATAGCACATCAGCAATGCATTCCAGAACTTGTTGAATGATATGCCTGCTTCAGTTCTGCCCATTTTTACCCTGATGAGATAATTAATCTCAAATTTAATTACCAAGGCATCTTTGCCAAATGAATAATCAACATATGCAGCTGGCTTAATATCATCTTTTAGAAAATGGCACACAAATGAGATCATCTAGTTATTTCATACAGTCTGGCTAGATCTGATTTGTTGATATTGTAAGATATAATTTTTGTTCCTGGCTCTTTCCTTGAAAGTTGAGGTAGCCTTGTCCAAAGACAGAGCCCTCTTAAATAGAAGCTATTTTTGGATATTTTTTTAAAGTTTAGGCCAAAACATTTTGGACAATATTCTTTCTCAAGTGTTCTTTTTTCTTCACAAGAAGAAAACTTTTCTATCAATTACTTCTCTGTCTTGAGACCAGACAAGTTGTCTGCAAGTTAATAGGAACTTATGTTTATACATTTACAATGTATTTAATAATTTGCCCACTCTGTTGTATTAAAATATTCCATTTGGAAACAATTTAAGATTTCTGCAGATGACACTCAAGACTTTGGAGAGCATATGCAACCTTGGAACTTGATGTTCTACACTTCTAGGATATACATAAAAAGCTGTGTTTTTATGTACTTGAATGTTACTTTACCATTTCAAAATGAAATACTCCTGAACTAAACTAAACTGAATTGAATTATATCTGTGAATTGCCTGTACTTCAAAACACCATTTATTGATCCTGGAGCATTCCAAGTTCATATCATTGATTACTTGGGGCAAAATGGGCAAATTTCAAATGGGAAAATAAGGCTAAGAGTGAGAGGATGAGACTTCTGAGGAGTGAAACAGTGGTGGGTTGCTACTGGTTTGCCCCGGTTCGGGTGAATTGGTATCAGCAGCAGAAGGAGGCTCCGCCCACCCACCCAGATGTCATCAAATACAATTTGCACATGTGCAGAAGCTTCTGCGCATGCGCAGATGGGGCACATGAGCGAACCGGTAGCAAAGGTAAGTGAAACTCACCCCTGGAATGAAATGCTGTTGTTCCTATCAAAAAAACTCCCCCCCCCATAAATTATGTAAAACTAGGCCAAAAAAAAAAACCCTTAGAGAGATATCAATATATTTCAGAAGACCTGAAAGGTAAGCAACAGCCTCTGGACCACCGAATGTTGCCATCCAAATTTCAATGAGAAATCTACATTACAACTAAAGCTTAAATTAATTTTAATGTCTTTAGAAACCCAATGGACTCCATGGCTCAACACAGAGTCCTATGCCGAAGTATTTTCTTTCTATTTCTCAAGGAATAAGATAGCTTTCAAAATGAGAGCACAAATCAATAATTATTCAGGGAGCTTTAAAAAAAATCTGAGAAATATTGTAAAATCCCCTATTCTGATGGGTGGATTGATTATGTGTCAAGTCGATGTCAATTCCTAGCAACAGCACAGATACATAGATTTTCTCTTCAGCCCCTATTCTGACACAGTTAAACCTGCTAGATAATGATGTGTAGCTAAATTTGCTAAAGCAGTGGGAAGAAATGGAAACTATTCTACTGTGGCTATGAGACCTAAATTCCCAGAAGACTTTTCTTTCCAAGAGAACTACTTCTATCTTGATGGTCTTTGCAAGCAAATATATGTTTCTGTATTAACCTCTCTTTAGGATAGGAAGTGAAATACAACGCAGACCCTCAGAATTAAAAGAATTCTGTGTGATCTCTCTCTATGCATGGACACACACACACATACATACACAAACATACTGTATATATTGCAAGGACACAATAATATTTATTGTCTGCTTAAAACATGTAATAGGCACCCACTATAGGCGCCAACAATATTCTTAGGTAGAAAATACAATGCAATATCTAATAGAGTCACTTAGGTGAGATGGGAGGTGTAGAAATATAATAAATAAAATAAAATATGAAAGTTGCCATTATAGTCTGTTGCAGCCAGTAAATAATGTTTAGAATATAACTAGGGCATTTAAAATCTATGTTCCTGGGAGTTGAAGACTCTTTTTTTTAATATATAAAATAATTTTTATTGAGTATTTTACTTTTTAAAACCAAACACACAATAGCAAAAGAAGTCAAGAGACAAAAACAAAAAATAAAAACACACACACATCAGATGTTAAAATACACTACTA
Organism: Pantherophis guttatus; assembly: GCF_059756535.1. Classification (NCBI taxonomy): domain Eukaryota; kingdom Metazoa; phylum Chordata; class Lepidosauria; order Squamata; family Colubridae; genus Pantherophis; species Pantherophis guttatus. The sequence continues at coordinate 25,684,069 of NC_142064.1, forward strand.
ACAACAGACAAAGTTGATGCAGAAAGTTGTAAAATTGTATATATCTGTTATTAGCAGGGAGTTGAAGACTCTTATCTAGCATTGAAAAAATAGCAAAGTTCTCTAATTTTCTACAATACTGTGAAATTGAGAAGTTGAGGATCAAAAAAGAAAGGTTCAAGATTTTTAGCCAGCATTAGTATTGGAATGGATGATACTATGGGCAGAAAATGGATTTAGGCAATCCTCTATCCATTTATGTATGAATTCATTGACTTCTATAGGACTTTCTTCTGAGGTGCCATGCATAAGATTGTGCTTTATTTTTTTTACTATGAGATTGACTTCCTTTCTAAACGTCTTATTCTTAAACAATGTTCCTAACTTCCTAAACAATGTTGTTTAGGAAATTAGGAACATGTTCATATAGATCGAGAAGCTGCTATTAATATTCATTGATACAGATGCTAGATATATGTGCATTTGTAATGGGTTATAGGATAAGAACTTCATGCAGTTTATGCCCTAAAGTCAGACATCCTGGGAACAGCTATCTATCACCCTGTAGGGAGGAAGAGAGAAAGGTCTGAGAGACAGACAAGAAAAAGAGAGAGGTGAGGCATGTCAACAAGGAGCACAGAAACAGTCCATCTTCACTATCTTTAAGGGAAATTAATTTCATATAATTGCTGGGAGGATAACGCTGGAAGGAGGTGGTTTATACTAATGAGTTAATAAATAAATCTGTATCCTTGTCCACTTTTAATTCTGCACGAAATGTACACATTCAAAAATGGGAGAGGCTTCAATGATCTGGTTGGATCCACCATTTTGAAGTCAGTAACCATAGCTTCTAGATACTTCTATAGTATCTGAATACTATAGCAGTTCTATCTACTGCTTGCTTAACCCCCATCTTCTTTTTATGTAACCACAACTATTGATAAGGTTTACAATGTCTACTCCAAAGAGAATGAAATACTCAACAACAACAACAAAAATCCTCTGGTGTGTGGGCCTCAGCAGGATAAAAAAAAAAGACATCCTACACAGGTCCAATAATTTCCCTATGATATAATCTTCTCTGTATATCACCCATCAAAATGCTAGACAATTTGCTATTTAGGTGTAATCACTGAGACCACCTGGCTGCAGAAGCAGATAGATGAAATGCCATTTTTCAAAATCAGTTTCCAGCACTGAAAGCTTTTGAATTGGCAGGTGGGAGGAACCCTACTTACTTCTTAGAATCTTGAATGTATTCATAATGTAGCTCCAAAATTCTGGGTTTGCTACAGTGGATGCTGCACTTAAATCAATCCAATAAATAAATAACTCTTCACACAACAGCTTCTGAATTTCCTCTCTACAAGACACTGTTTAGCATGGGTCTAGTCTAGTCTTGCAGTTAATGTATTTGTTTCTCAGTACAAGTTGCAAATCTAAATTACTTTCTGCAAATCATTTGAAGAGAGTGAACGGCAGTAGTCTGTAATCAAAGCTGAAATGCGAAAAGAAATGATTCTAGGAAATAAAACAAGCTCTGGGAAGAAGAGAAATAGATTTGAAAATCATGAAAGTGAGGAACAACTCCTGAGAATAAAATAATGCTCTAGATTATAAGGGAGAAACAGATTATTTCTGTCAAAGATAGTTAAACAATAAAAGCTATACATTGTGGAAAGCTGCATTTATCAGCAAGCATAACTAGATATGGACAGCAAATATAAATCTTTATCATTGAAAACCACTGTCAAAGAATAGACTTCAATCAACCTCTTCTGTGTTTTAGAACAGAAATTTCTTTACAGTATGCGTCATAGAGGGGGGCCCTCTCTTTTTCCTCTCCCCCCTTTCTTTCTCTCTCCCTCCCTCTCTCTCTCTCTTCCCCCTCTCTTCCCTCCCTCTCTCTCTCTTCCCCCCTCTCTCCTCTCCCTGTCTCTCCCCCCCACTATATCTATCTCTGTGTGTGTGTTTGCATATATTTATAATCTCCCAATGTGTTCCATGTGTTTTGATTACTATGGCACCGAAAACTCATTGACTTGGTAGGAGGGATTTTTAGGATCGATAGACCAAAAACAGCACACAAGATTGTTGTGACCCATTTCATTTTTTTCTCCTCATTTGTAACATATCTAGTATAGAAATGCTTTTGTTTGCCTTAGAGATTGATTCTTTCAGATAAACTATACAAACAGCATTTTAATAAAGCATATAAAGAGATCCCTCACTCTCTTCTATGAAAGACATTCAAATGCAGCAAATTGCATTACACCTTTTATTTATTTATTTATTGAATTTATTTGCCATCCATCTTACAACAAAATCTCTCTGGGTGTCTTCTGGCATTACATTAAAATTCTAATTGCTTTACCATTTCAAGTTTGGTTGTCTCTATGATAGCAACAATGATCCTTTGGTTATTCCTAAACTCTTGCTATGTGTACAGCTATTAGTAACTTCCCCATAGAGTTAATCAAGAACATTGATTAGAATTTAGCTGACAAACTTTCATAACTACCCTAACCATAATCTTCTTGACTATTTTGGTCCTCTTCACTTGGAAATCTGCACCATAGAATCAAATATTATCATATTGTTATCCTCTTTCTCTTTGGTGTATAGAATAATTAAAAAACTAGAGTCTACTCAGAAATCTAGAGTACCTAAACTAAATCCAGATTTATTCTTTTTTATATATATTTATCTCAAAATCAATACATTACTTATTTTTGCATAATTTCATTTTGTATCAACCCAAAGATTTTTATGCAAACAATTATGATTTATTTGCAAACTATCAAATATATAAAAAACACAATTACAATTACAGCAAAATATAACAGCCCAGCCAAGACAGCAACATTCAGAAAATGTATCAGGGGTTCCATAAGAACCCTAACCTCAAGTATGAGAGCAGAGCCAAGTTTCCAGAACACTTGAGGTGGAAGCCATATATTATCTCCAGGGGAATTTTATCCAGAGGACAAGGCTTCCTTGGTCCCACAACAGTGATGGGTTGCTCCTGGTTCTGTCCGGTTCTATAGAACCGGTAGTAAAACCGGCGGAAGGCTCCGCCCATCTGCCCTGATGTCATCAAGGGTTATCTGCACATGCGCAGAAGCTTCTGTGCATGCTCAGAAGTGCGCATGCTCCCATTGTGAACCAGTAGCGGAGGTAAGTAGGACCCACCCCTGATACAATTCAACTAATTTTTTCCTTCCTACTATGTCTAACTTTGACATTTCAGTCTCCAACCCCAAGCACCACATGCTACTTGCTTGTTCTTTTGATTTCAAACTGAACTTGTTCCTCCTTCAGGTTCATCTGCATCAGTGGTTGGAGCATACACTTGAACAACAATTCTAATAAGGACTATCAATGAAGTCTAGTTGATATTACTTAGACACTGACTGTATTGTAGCCAAGTTTGCTACAGCCTACATGACTATGAAAGCAACACTTCCTTTTTTTGTCTGCCCTGAATAGTAAACAATGCGATCTTCTAAACTCAGGGGTCTGCAACCTTAAACACTCAAAGAGCCATTTGGACCCATTTCACACAGAAAAGAAAACACCAGGAGCCACAAAACCCTTCCCATACCTGATTATTTCTTGAGCAGCCACAAAACTAGCATATGTAGTTGAATTAAACGTTCTGTTTTCTTCTGAAACTTTTCTTTTCTTGGATTTATCCATGGTTGGCCTACCGGGGGTTGAAAAGCTCAAGAAATTGTGTGCCAGCGGGTGTTGCACATTGGCAGTTGTGATTCATATTTTGAATGACAGGGAGCCACAGCAGAGGGGTGAAAGAGCCACATGCGGCTCCAGATCCTCAGGTTGCTGACCCCTGTTCTAACTGAAAGTGTCCAGTTTCAGATCATTTCAGTCTGCTGTGGTCTAACATATCAAATGTGTGTATCCCCCAAACAAACAATACAAGGTTAGACCTAAACTGGAATAAGGGAAGTTCATAATTTTGCAGCATGTACTATTTGTGGAGTCTTGATGCTCTCTGGACTCAGTTGTTGGCTTACAGACATTTCATTACTCGATTAGGTAACATCATCACACTTTGTCCAATGTACAATTTGTCCAATGTACAATTTGTCCCAATATGCAACTGATCCCAGAATTTAATCTGTATTTTTGCATAAACATTGCAAAGTCTTGAGAGGAAGATCTTGCTTATATTAGACAATACTGAAATGTTTTCTTTGCCTTAACAGACTGCTCCTAGGTTCTCTCATAATCAAACAATTGTAATATTATACATAAAAAGCAGTTAAAATCAGGGTCTAACTTTCCCCATTTTATTCTTTGTCTTGCTTCAAGAAGCTTTCATTCATGGTTTATTTTCCCCCTCAATATTGTTTTCATAACACTATGATGTAGATCACACTGCAACTGTGGTTGACAGTCTATTTATACTTATATCTTTTCAATCCTAGACCAACCCAATATTTCATACATATTTACTGAAAGGAGTGGAGACTTACAAATATGGAAGACTATAGTTATGGGATGCTAGGGCAAATGAGATTAGTGATGCTATTAGAACATAAAGACACTTTTCACTTTGGGAATTAATGTACTATAAACTCATCTGAGTTCCATAGGGATATGGATGATTTAAAAGGTACCAGCTTTTAGGCTGTGAAAGAATATAGCATTCTAGTTCTCCTGGAGAAATAATAAAAATTGGGGATAAAAATTGGGATGGGGAGGAACAGGCTTCGACTCAACCCTTCCAAGACCGAATGGCTGTAGATGCCGGCATCCCACTATAGCCAGCTGGTGCCATCGCTGGCTATTGGGGGCGAGTCATTGACCCCCACAGAGGGGGCTCGCAACTTGGGCATCCTCCTGGACACACGGCTGTCTTTAGAAGAGCACATGATGGCCGTGGCCAGGGGGGCTTTTTATCAGGTTCGCCTGATACGCCAGTTGCGCCTCTTTCTGAGTTGGGATTCCTTATGCACAGTCACTCATGCTCTCGTCACTTCTCGCCTGGACTATTGTAACACTCTCTACATGGGGCTCCCCTTGAGGAGCACCCGGAGGCTCCAACTGGTCCAGAATGCAGCTGCGCGGGTGATTACAGGAGCAACATGGCGCTCCCATATAACACCTCTCCTGCGCGAGCTGCACTGGCTCCCGGTGGTCTTCCAGGTGCGCTTCAAGGTGTTGGTTCTCACCTTTAAAGCGCTCCATGGCTTAGGGCCAGGGTATTTACGAGACCGCCTTCTGTGATTCCAGACGGTAGGTGCCCCCACAGAGAAGGCTCTCCCCCTAGGGGCCACTAGCCGACACTGTTTGGCTGACGGCACCCAGAGGAGTCCCTCTCTATGAGAGCGTACTGGCCGGTGGGAGGCTATTGGTGGTAGTAGGCGGTCCCGTAAATAACCAGGTGTACCTGGTTATCTTAACTTTTATATTGTATGTTATTTTAATTTTCGGCTGTTCACTGCCCTGAGTCCCTTCGGGGAGAAGGGCAGTATATAAATTCAATATAATAATTATTATTATTATTATTATTATTATTATTATTATTATTATTATTATTGAGAAATAATAATAATAATAATTGAGAAATGTACTAAAAAAGGTCAATGAGGCTGTGCAAACTATTCGAACCACTACATTAGCCGAAACTAACCAACTAATGTATGCAGCAGCTGTCATAACCACCAAAGAACTGGGGTTGAAAATACAAAAGAACCAAAGAGGCAAGAAGGGGAAGCCTAAGTGGAAAATTCGGTTAGAATTGAAGATCAAAAAAGTACGTGGAGATTTGAGCAACTTGAAGAACCTAAGGCAAGGTCAGCTAAAGAACAAGCAGGTCAAAAGCAGCCTGGAAGCAAGATACAATCTAAGGAATAAGGAGATTGCAATAGTAATTGAAGAGCTGAAGCAGAGGGTTGTTGCCATCGCTAAAAAGATTAAAAGGTATGAAAACCGAGTAACTCAGTTCAAGGAAAACTCACAGTTCAGAGCAAATCAGCACCAGTTTTATAAGAATTTAGAAAATGGAAATGGAGTAACAACAAATGAAAAGCCTGATAAAGAGAAAGCTCTGAAATTCTGGAAGAATTTGTGGGAAAACAACAAGAAGCACAACAAAAATGCAAAATGGATCAAACAGGTTGAGGACTCTATTAAAATGCATAAAATGGAAGACGTGAAAATAACAAAAGCAATGGTGCAAAGACAGTCAAGAAAAGTGAAGAACTGGAGTGCACCTGGACCGGATGAGCTGCATGGCTTCTGGTTAAAGGCACTTACAAGTCTGCACAAAAGATTGGCAACCCAGATGAACCAGATCCTAAAAACACCTGAAAATGATGGATGGATGACAACTGGAAGGACATTTTTGATCCAAAAAGATAAAGAAAAAGGAAAGGATCCTGGAAACTATAGGCCAATCACCTGCTTGCCAACAACATACAAGCTTCTTACTGGTATCATTGCAAACCAAATCTATGGATACCTAGAAAGAAATAACTTGCTTCCTGTAGAACAGAAAGGATGCTGCAAAAACTCAAGAGGAACAAAAGATCAATTGCTGATCGACAAGATAATCCTAAAGAACTCAAAGAAAAGACGAACCAACCTGTTCATGGCTTGGATAGACTATAAGAAAGCATTTGATTCAGTTCCCCATAGCTGGATCAAGAAATGCCTGGAAATATTAGGCATCAGCAGCAACATACAAAAATTCATGGAATCTTCAATGAACCTCTGGAAAACAAAACTTATGGCTAATGAAGAAGAACTGGGTGAAGTTGAAATTAAACGAGGCATTTTCCAGGGCGATTCCCTTTCACCCCTACTTTTTATACTCTCAATGCTACCACTGACAATCATTTTGAAGAAGATGAACTGTGGATACGAACTTGCAAAGAAAGGACTGAAAATCTCGCACTTGATGTACATGGATGATTTGAAGCTGTTTGGTAAAACAAAAGCTGAACTGAATTTATTAATTGAAAACACAAAAGAATTCAGCCAAGACATTGGTATGCAGTTTGGAATTGACAAATGTGCAACAATAGCAACCAAAGCAGGCAAGATCATAGAAGAGGATGGAATAGTACTAGAGAATGAAGAAATGATAAAGGCAGTAAAATCAGAAGAAGGATACAAGTACTTGGGAATTTTAGAAGCCTCTGACTTAATGCATAATAAAGTCAAGGAATTAACTTCAGCCAAGTACATTCGACGAATTTGTAAGATATTAATGTCCAAATTGAGTGGAGGAAACATCATAAAAGCCATAAATACCTGGGCTACACCTGTGATTAGATACTCTGCAGGAATAATTGACTGGACCCAGGTGGAGTTAGACAATTTGGACAGAAAAACAAGGAAGCTTATGACAATGAATCATGCCTTGCACCCTAAAAGTGATGTTGACCGATTATATTTACCAAGAGCAGAGGGTGGTCGAGGACTCCTACAAGTAAAGCAGACTGTGGAAGAAGAAAAATGCAGCTTGAATGATTACATCCAGAAAAGTGAAGAACCAATTATTAAGGAAGTAAATAAAGGAGGCCTTTTAAAGACAACTAAAACAAAAGCAGAATATAAGAAAGAAGTAACTGAGCAGCGAGCTGAAAATTGGAAACACAAAGCTCTGCATGGCCAATACTTGAAAAGTATTGAAGGCAAAGCTGACCAGAAACTAACTTGGAACTGGTTAAGATCAGGAGTACTGAAAAAAGAAACAGAAAGCTTTATTTTGGCAGCTCAAGAACAAGTCCTAGCCACAAACTGTATGAAGGCAAAAATTCAACATGTTACCACCAACAGCAAATGCCGCCTCTGCAATGAAAAAGAAGAGACAGTTGACCACCTGATCAGTGGGTGCAGCAAAATTTCACAAACTGACTACCTACAACGCCATGACCGTGTTGCTAAAATCATTCACTGGAAATTGTGCCAGAAGTTTGGATTTGAGTACAGCAAAAACCACTGGGAACATCAGGTTGAGAAAGTTTTAGAGAATGAGAAACTCAAGATCTTGTGGGACTTTAGGATTCAGACTGACAGGCACTTGGTCCACAACACACCTGACATAACAATAGTTGAAAAGAAAAAAGTATGGTTCATTGACATTGCAATACCTGGTGATGCACGAATTGAAGATAAGCAGCAAGAAAAAATCACAAAGTACCGGGACTTACAAATTGAAGTTGAGCGACTGTGGAAAAAGAAATCGTGTGTTGTCCCGATTGTAATTGGAGCCCTCGGAGCAATACCCAAAGGGCTACCCCGCTATTTAGAAATTCTAAATTTGCCGGACTTGAACATTTTGACTCTACAAAAAACCACCTTACTCGGAACAGCTTACATCCTCCGACGATACCTTAACAGTTCCTAGGTCCTTGGTTAGGACTCGAGCTGCTGAGCTATTAACCAGCCTCAAAGGCTGTGAATCTCACTAAAGATTAACCAATAAATAATAATAATAATAATAATAATAATAATAATAATAATAATAATAATAATAATAATAATAATAATAATAATCTGCCAACACCATTTTGCTTGGCTCGTTTAGTTTAACCTTAAATTCAATCTGATTCTATAGAACACAGATAAGATCACCTAGAAATGAAATAAGAAGATCCAGAATAGGAACTCCAAGCTTAGAAATCCAAGTAGTGGAAGAAGATAAATATTCATGCTGATTTTGGCTGATATCCTCTCCTCTCCTCTCCCCTCCCCTCCCCCTCCCCCTCTCTTCTTCCCTTCTCTTTTTCCCCTCCTCTCTTCTAATCTGTTCTTCTCCTCTCCTCTCTAAATCCAGGTACACCTTTATAAAATTAACCAATCTCTAAAATCAGTGCACAGCTTCTAAAACTGCAACCTATTAGACAATACAAAATGTGATAAATTTAATAGTGTTGCTTTCAAAAGACAGATTTATGGATGGGGCAGGCATAGATGTAAAAAAAAAAGATTAAGAAAAGGAAAAATCAATTGTCAGAGAGCACATTGTTTCCCATTTTATCAGGAGTTCTTCTCCGGAAGCAATATCTAGCAGCTCACATAATCTTCAAGATAATGAAATACAGTATGTCTAAATAAATAAACCAAAAGCTGTAAAAGAAGTGGAAGATTTGCAGTCTGAGTAGCGTAGAACTGAACCTGCATAAATATATTGATGTGGGAGCAGTCATCATCTCAATAGAGATAAACTAGTATTGCAATTCCACACACACACCCTTAGCTACTAGACCACCAATAGACTAAAATTTCAAGCAGTTGGAATCAAATGGTGGATTTTGTTAACTCCCTACCCCCCACCCCCTGCCTACAAACACTGTTGCGAAGAGTTGTCCCCTTTATTGCAATATATAGGGACTCCTTCATCCTGGGTGGGCTTGAAAAAATTTAGCAATGGGTTCTCTGGCTGGTTGCTGGGTAGGTGTGGCCATGGTGGGCATGGCCTAGATGGCCTTCTGCACCATGGCGGGGGGGGGTATTTGCCCTCCCTGGGCTCCGGAGGCTTTCCTCAAGCCTCCAGAAGGGCAAAAAGGGCCTCCCCAGGCTCCGGAGGCTGGAAATGGACTTCCTGAACTTCTGGTAGGCTCTCCCTGAGCCTCCACATGTGCTCTCAATTTACTTGCATCCAAAACAGGCCGTGTGGGGACTCCTGGGAAGGGTGGGGTGGGTGGGGTGGGGCCAGCCAGGAGTAGGATTTGGGGTTCTCCGAACTGTGCAGAATCTTAGCTGGAGGTTCTCCCAAACCCCTGCGAACCCCCAGCAGCCCACCCTGCCTTCATCCAAACTGAGACAGGAGACGGTAGCCACATCTGATTCTGCTCAACATCAGGGGTATATTAACCTGCTTTGTGTTCTTTTTGCTGAAAGCAACATTTTGCTTTTAAGTGCCACAATGGGCAATTTAACATCACATGGCGCCCACTGAAATTGCTTTCTTTTGTGATTGTACTGATATAATGTAAAATTAATAAAGAGCGGTTCTTTTTCAGCAGGGAGAATATAAAGGAATGCGTGATTGATTTGAAATTGTGCCTGCTGCAGATGGCAGTCAGGTGGATACAAGTGTTTTTGAGCAACCAAACTACATATTTGGCTATAATTCTTGATCAAAATGAAATTGGCATTGTTGACAGCTTAGAGTGTTTGCTGAAATTTTCATCTAATGCTGTTTAGATCTTCCTAATTGTTCGGGGTGGAGTGTGGGATGTGGATTCTTGGAATGATTGCTAAAAGAAAAGAAAAAGCAAATGTTGCTAGGATGAATTTGATATATGGGCAAGTATTATGGTACAAACTCTCTCTTGAGAAAATAAACTGTCTATGTAAATTAGTTTAGTTAAACTAAAGCAATTTTAGCCAGATATATGGCTCTCTGCAGAAGAGTAGCTTATGTGTAAAAGAAAAACTCCTGCCTAATTTTGCAATCCTTTTTTTTTTGCCATGGCTGTTAAGCAAATCGCTGCAGTTGAATCACGTGGTCATTAAGCAAATGTGTAAGATCGCAAGTGCCAATCACATGTTGTAAATACCGTATTTTTTGGATTATAAGACACACCTTTTTCCCCCTTAAAAGGGGGTGAAAATTTAGATGCATCTTATACACTGAATGTAGCCCTGCCCACCCACTGGCCCCCACCCTTTGGCCTCTGCCTCGCAGCAGTTACCTCCTTGCAAGCAAACAGCAAAAAGAAACAGCTCCTTTCAGCTTCAGCACAGTCTAATTAGAACAAGTTGATTGGATCGGCCACCCGACTCTCAGCTGATTTGCTCTCAGCTGTTTTGCGCAGGGCTCTGCTGCTTGCTGCAAGGAGGTAAATTGCTGAAGCAGATTTTTTTTTCCTTGTGCTAATCAAACTATGCTGAAAACGAAACTGAAAGTAAAGCAGGCTGTTTGCTGTTTGCTGCAACGAGGCAAAATTGCTCAGAGGCAGAGGGAGATTTATTTTCCTTCTTTTCCTCACCAAAAAAGGTCTTATACTCCGGTGCATCTTATACTCTGAAAAATACGATAGATATTGATCGCCAAGTGCCCAAATATTGATCATATGACTATGGGAATTCTATCTCAGTTGTAAACACGAGGACTGATCATAAGTCACTTTTTTTCAGTGCCATTATACCTTCAAATTGTCACAAAGTGAATGGTTGTAAGTTGAAGACAGCTTGTCTGGAGGCTGGGCAGGCAATCTTCATGGAGGCTCCAGTGTCACCTTTGTCAGGGTTCCAAGTAATAGATCCACTGCAGGTAAAACTCCAAGTCAGGTGGATTCCTCGAAGAATTCCTTTATTGGAAATATCAAATTGGCACATATCTGGTGAAAACCAACTCTGAATGGTTCCTTGGTTTTCACCTAATTAGAAGTAAGAGTTTTTCCCCAAATCCCAGTCACATGGTCCAATCAATGCAGCATCCACTCATCTGGTGACATCACTCCTCCTTCCTCTGGCCAGGTGTGGATCCCAAGAGAAAGTATTTTATTTTGACTATACATCTCCAGCTATCTTTAATCCCTCCTCCCTATCCTTCGCTCCAGTGCGGCAACACTGAAGCTCCAAGATGGCTTCAGCCAGGTCAGCTTCAGGGTTGACAGCCTTAGGTTATAAGTGGGGTGGTTGAAGTTACAATTTCCAATATAGGAAGAAAGTGAGATGCCAGCAAATTCCTGTCTGCTATGCTCTACAAAGAGGGATGTGGTAGCTCAGTGGCTAAGACACTGAGCTTGTCGATTGAAAGGTCGGCAGTTCAGCGGTTCGAATCACTAGCGGAGCCTCATAATGGGATGAGCTCCTGTTACTTGTCCCAGCTTCTGCCAACCTAGCAGTTCGAAAGCACATTAAAAATGCAAGTAGAAAAATAGGGACCACAGTTGGTGGGAAGGTAACAGCATTCCGTGATCCTTTGGCATTTAGTCATGCCGGCCACATGACCACGGAGACATCTTCAGACAGTGCTGGTTCTTTGGCTTTGAAATGGAGATGAGCACTGCCCCCTAGAATCAGGAATAACTAGCACATATGTGTGAGGCAGTGGTGAAATCTAAAATTTGTTACTACCGGTTCTGGGCGTGGCTTAGTGGGGGGAGTAATGTGACTGGGTGGGCGTGGCCAATTTTTTTTTTACTTTTGAAACCATTTTTTACATGTAAAACCATGTAAAAAAAAATGCTTTCAAAAGGCTCTGACGATCCCAGCTGCCGATCAGGCAATTCAGCTGGGATCGTCAGAGCTTGGATCGTCAGAGCCATTTAAAAGAAAAAAAGTCTCTGTTGATTGCGTGGCTCAGCTGGGCATGGGGGGCAAGGGAAGGGATTTTTGCTACCGGTTCTCCAAACTGCCCGCCGCCATCGCTACCTACTCACCAGAGCCAGTCCGAACTGGGAGCATTTCACTCCTGGTGTGAGGGGAACCTATATCTTTACTATGCTCTACAATCTGTGAGCCCTCAAGCCTTTCTTAGGACAGAGAATGATTGTGTCTCAGGAGACTGGAGAAATCAGTGTCATGTAGGTATCAAAAAGGGATCACACTAATGAGTTAACAAAGGAAGGATCCTCTTTGGGGATTAATAAAAATAGAAAAAGAGTTATCATCCTGTGAAGTAGGTTTCCTCAAGCCCAGGGGAGGCAGCAGGCATGCCGCATTTCCTAACTAGGTTGCTATGGTGCTTGCTTGGGATTCCCTTGGCTTCAAAGGGTTTATTTTTCTGGCACCTGCAATTAGACTTGTGTAGATTTCTCGCACGTTGCCAGAATGGAGCCTACAAACACGTTGCTGGTGTTGCTTCTACTATCAACCAGTCTCTGAACTGGATTCTGACCTGAATTACACAGAAAATCAGAGGACAGACAGTGTTCTGTCATATCTGAGACGAAGGGAAAGTGATGGTGGGGCATACCCGAAACAGGTATAATAAAGGAGTAATGAGCATTCATCACACTTCCATTTCTGGAAGTTCTGAGTGGGATGACAGGGATGTTGTTTTCTTTTTAACAGGGGTGAAATTCAGCAGGTTCTGATAGGTTATGGAGAACCGGTAGCAGAATTTTTGAGTAGTTCAGAGAACTGGCAAATACCGGCTGGCCCCAGACTGGGGTGGGAATGGAGCAGGGTGAGTTCTACTTACCTCTGCTACTGGTTCGCTCACACGCATATACACTTCTGCGCATGCGTGTGTCCTTCTGCGCATGGGCAGATCGTCTGTGATGACATCCAGCCAGGTGACCAGAGCCTCCCGCCGCCATTACCGGTTTGCAAGAACCGGACCAAACTGGGAGCAATCTACCACTGGAATGGAGACTTTGCAATATCCTTCCCCCAGGAGTGGGGAGGGAATGGAGACTTTGCAATATCCTTCCCCAGGAGTGGGGAGGGAATGGAGATTTTGCAATATCCTTCCCCCAGGAGTGGGGAGGGAATGGAGACTTTGCAATATCCTTCCCCCAGGAGTGGGGAGGGAATGGAGACTTTGCAATATCCTTCCCCCAGGAGTGGGGAGGGAATGGAGACTTTGCAATATCCTTCCCCCAGGAGTGGGGAGGGAATGGAGACTTTGCAAAATCCTTCCCCCAGGAGTGGGGAGGGAATGGAGATTTTGCAATATCCTTCCCCCAGGAGTGGGGAGGGAATGGAGACTTTGCAATATCCTTCCCCCAGGAGTGGGGAGGGAATGGAGACTTTGCAATATCCTTCCCCCAGGAGTGGGGAGGGAATGGAGATTTTGCAATATCCTTCCCCCAGGAGTGGGGAGGGAATGGAGACTTTGCAATATCCTTCCCCCAGGAGTGGGGAGGGAATGGAGACTTTGCAATATCCTTCCCCCAGGAGTGGGGAGGGAATGGAGACTTTGCAATATCCTTCCCCCAGGAGTGGGGAGGGAATGGAGACTTTGCAATATCCTTCCCCCAGGAGTGGGGAGGGAATGGAGACTTTGCAATATCCTTCCCCAGGAGTGGGGAGGGAATGGAGACTTTGCAATATCCTTCCCCAGGAGTGGGGAGGGAATGGAGATTTTGCAATATCCTTCCCCCAGGAGTGGGGAGGGAATGGAGACTTTGCAATATCCTTCCCCCAGGAGTGGGGAGGGAGTGGAGATTTTGCAATATCCTTCCCCCAGGAGTGGGGAGGGAATGGAGATTTTGCAATATCCTTCCCCAGGAGTGGGGAGGGAATGGAGATTTTGCAATATCCTTCCCCCAGGAGTGGGGAGGGAATGGAGACTTTGCAATATCCTTCCCCCAGGAGTGGGGAGGGAATGGAGATTTTGCAATATCCTTCCCCCAGGAGTGGGGAGGGAATGGAGACTTTGCAATATCCTTCCCCCAGGAGTGGGGAGGGAATGGAGATTTTGCAATATCCTTCCCCCAGGAGTGGGGAAGGAATAGAGATTTTGCAGTATCCTTCCCCTGCCACGCCCACCAAGTCATGCCCAAAGAACCGGTAATAAAAAAATTTGAATTCCACCACTGCTTTTTAAGCATTGCTAATTTTTTTGTCAAACACCAAAGTTGGTATTTACAGATTCATAGGATTTAGCTTCTTCATGTTTAAACTGCTGTAACTTGGCTTGGCTTTCAGGTTTATTTCAGTTAGATAGCTCTTATCTGCCAGGTTGTGCTCAGGCCATTAATCACTCTCCCAGTGAAAAGCTCACAGACTGTCACCTTTGAAGACACTGACCACTATGACACTCTGGATTTCCCATAAGAGTCTGGTCATTTGTGTAAGTTTTGCACTTAACATATGAACTTAACCATCTCTTAGGCTAGATAAATAATAGAAGTCTTCCAATTCAGTTAAGTTGATAGGGAAGTGAAGAAGAGGCCAGGGTCATCTTATAGCTACTTCACTTGTGAGCATTCTCTTTGATTTCTAGGAAGAGCTGGGTTTTTTTTCTGCAGCACACTGGAGTAATTGCCTGACTGACCATTTCTGGTTGCCCTATTGACATTATGTGTATAATGGTAAAGACAGATGCAAGACGCTAGATTTATTCTATAATTTTAGTTCCCTGGGCAGCTTGGAAGGGAGGGACTTTCATGTGAGTTGCGTGTGGCATGTTGAGACTTTGGAAAAAGTGCAAAGAAGTGCAACTAAGATTAAAGGCCTGGAGTCAAAAACATATCAAGGATGGTTGCAGGATTTGGGTTTGGCTAGTCTAGAGAAAAGAAGGACTGGGGGCGGGGGGACAACACACAATAGCAGTATTCCAGTATTTGAGAGGTTGCCACAAAGAGGAGGGTGTCATCTTATTTTCCAAAGCACCAGAAGGCAAGACAAGAAACAATGGATGGAAACTAATCAAGGAGAGAGAGCCTTGATAGTACAGTGGTCTACGCACCCTGTTATTAACACAGCTGCCTGCAATTTACTGCTGGTTCGAATCTCTCCAAGGCTCAAGGTTGACTCAGCCTTCCATCCTTTCTAAGGTAGGTGAAATGAGGACCCAGTTTGTGGGGGCAATAAGCTGACTTTGTATAAATATACAAAAGTATGAAGGCTATTGCTTAACGCATTGTAAACCGCCCTGAGTCTCCGGAGAAGGGCGGCATATAAATCAAATTTTAAAAAAAACAAAAAACCTGGAACTAAGGAGAAACTTCCTAACAGTGAGAACAATTAACCAGTGGAACAGCTTGCCTTCAGAAGTTGTGGGTGCTTCACCACTGGAAATTGTTAAGAAGAGACTGGACAGTCACTTGTCTGAAATGCTGTAGGGTCTTGTGCTTGAACAGAGGGTTGGACTAGCAGACTCCAAGGTCCCTTCCAGCTCTATTCTGATTGAGGTGGCTGGCTTTGTAAGTAAATCATGTAAAATCAGTCAATCAGTCAGTCATTGAATCAAATGCTTCTTTGAAGCTATCCACCTTAGCTGCAAAGTGACCTATTCATTGTAGGACTTTATTACCATCACGGTTTTTGCTGGCATTGATAGTCGTCATTAAATGTTAAGTTACGGGGAATCATGGGGCTTGTTGAAGTGTTATCTCTGTGGTTAGTTTGCGCTGGGCTGGGGCCAGTGGTGGGATTCAAGTAATTTAACAACCAGTTCTCTGCCCTAATGATTTCTTTCAACAACCAGTTTGCCAAACTGCTCAGAAAGTTAACAACCGGTTCTCCCAAAGTGGTGCGAACTGGCTGAATCCCACCACTGGCTGGGGCTTTTAAATGACAAGGAGGCAATATATTTTATTGCTAGGATCTAAATTGTAGTTTTTTGGGGGAAGAGGAAGAACCTAGAGCAGGGATGTCAAACTGGCGGCCTGCAGGCTGGATGGGTCATGCATAGGCCACACCCACCCTAGCTCCGTGAATGGGAAAAGTGTCACAAAATGTCACATGATAGCAACATGACATGGCTAGCTTGACATGTGACCTAGAGCCACGTGACCTAGAGCCACAAAGGTATTCTTCTTCCTTGATAGGGAATTCACCACTGGTGGTATTTCTGTAGGATGAAATGGGGATCAGTTCTCATCTGTTCTCAACCTTATTGAATTTTTGAACTCCAGTGCTGTGGCTAGTCCAGCTTCTTCTCTTACCATATGGATGGTATATTTAAGTTGCACCAGGGGCTCGACCAAAGGAATAAAACTAGTCCCAGGATAGAAGATTTTGTAGGTTGCTGTTGCCTGGTTGCCATCTTGTTTCCATGAGATCCAGCTTGAATTATTCCATAAAGATTCCAGGCTTTGTTTGAACACTTATGATGAAGAAGAAGTTCTATGGGATTTTGGGTTGCATACATTTCAGTACCATAGAATAGAATAGAATAGAATAGAATAGAATAGAATAGAATAGAATAGAATAGAATAGAATAGAATAGAATAGAATAGAATAGAATAGAATTTTTTATTGGCCAAGTGTGATTGGCCACACATGGAATTTGTCTTGGTGCATATGCTCTCAGTGTACATAAAAGAAAAGATATGTTCATCAAGAATCATAAGGTACAACACTTGATGATAGTCATAGGGTACAAATAAGCAATCAGGAAACAATATCAATATAAATCGTAAGGATACAAGCAACAAAGTTACAGTCATACAGTCATAAGTGGGAGGAGATGGGTGATGGGAACTATGAGAAGATTAATAGTAATAGTACTGCAGACTTAGTTTGACAGTGTTGAGGGGAAATAGTTTGACAGTGTTAAGGGAATTATTTGTTTAGCAGAGTGATGGTGTTCGGGGAAAAACTGTCCTTGTGCCTAGTTGTTCTGGTGTGCAGTGCTCTGTAGCATCATTTTGAGGGTAGGAGTCGAAACAGTTTATGTCCAGGATGTGAGGGGTTTGTAAATATTTTCACAGCCTTCTTTCAGTACCTTACTAGGTGTGTATATGATCTGTCGTCTTTCTGTGAACCTCTTCTAGTTTTTCATCATTCTTTTTAAACCTAGAACTAGACCCAGTAGCAAGATTTGTTCAAAGCAGAATAAAATAGAACTATTTCTAGAAGTATCTTCAGCTATGGTTACTGATTTCAATATGGCGGACCCAACCAGATTATTGAAGCCTCTCCCATTTTTAAAATCTGTTTAAATGTGTTTAAAACATTGCATGCATTGCATATATGTAAAAAGGGTCACCAGTCATGCTTGCCAGTTTAAGCTGGTGACCATCACTGAAGATGTCCCTGCTTTCTGTGATTTGAAAATAATAGTTCTGTTGGCACAATAGAAAATTGTATTTGCAGCTACATCACATTGATGACTCATATTCAGCTAGCAAAGAATTACTCTTTTTCCAAGATATTTTTCACAAGTACTACTGCTAAGTTAATTCCTTATTCTACATCTGTGCAGTTAATTTCTGCTTTCTAGGTGACAAACTCTGCTTTTGTCCCTGTTAAGTGTCATCCTGCCTATTCATCTGAATTTACTAAGCAGTAAATATTGTTTTGAGTATTATATTTGTGTATTAAGTTATTAGCTATTCTACTACATTTTGTCACTTGGACATTGGTGAAGCATGTCCTCCATCTCTTCATTCATTGTTCTCAAACATGTTCAAGAAGATAGGACTCAGGATTGAAACTAGCAACAATTCACTTGATATCTAACTTAGTTTGAAGATGAACTATTAATGAACATGCAATATTCTCAGGGAACTGAAAAGAAAGCAAAACTAGCATTCTTAGTTGCCAAACACAGCACTATAATTGTTATGTTCCATTGGTTGCTTGACTACAAGATAAAGTGAACATTGCAATGCCAATGCTTAATGGTTAATCAATGCAAACTGTCACTTCAAAAGATAATATGGTAAATCACAGATAATATGCTGTGGTGTAGTATAATATTCTGTGGTTAGTGCTAAATGTACGCAGATTATCAGTGAACACACAGTTTTTAAAACCTTATTTTTTATCTATTTATTATTTAAGAATTAAGTTACACAATAAGATGCATTTCCAGCCTGACAAGAGTGTTGCTTCTAGATGATCCAGAAATGAATTGAGTATACCAGATCATATCTCACCCTCTCTGTTAGATAAGATGGCTTTGGAATGCTTTTAAAAGCATTCATTATTTGACCTTCTAGTGATATCAATTCCTGGTTCAAATCCCAGGTTAGCTATGAGCTCAGTCTCTGGCCTTGTGCAAGAAATCCCCCCCACTCTCTCCCTCCCTCCCTCTCCCTCCCTCTCTCTCTCTCTCTCTCTCTCTCTCTCTCTCACACACACACACACACACACACACACACACACACAGACGGTCTTACATACTTCACTTTGGATTGATAAGCATTTCTGAACTATGCTCTCAGGAATTACAAAGCACAAATTTATCCCAGAAAATTATTGCCTGAAAGGCCGTGAATCAAGGGTTTAATTATGAGTCAATTCCATCTAATAAACCAACACTGGTTATCAGATTAAGAATAGGTTAAAAGAGGTTGAAATTTATCTAGATACGGACTAAAAATAAATGACTAAATAAATGACTAAACAAATAAATAAATTTTCTCAATACTTTCCCCTTCATTTAATGAGTACTAACTGGGAAGTCTCTGGTGCTAGATCAAACCTTTTGTGCCAAGGATTATCTGGCAGTGTATCATGGGTACTCAAAGAAATGATTGTCACTTCTATGCGGTGGGACCCAGACCGATGGATGAAATTTTCTCTCCCCTCCCCCCGGACACTCACTTTCAAATACTAGTTTGAAATACTAGAAGTGTGCATGCGCATGCACTCCCATTGCAAAGTGGTAGTAAAGGTAAGTAGAACCCACCCCTGTCCCACAACAATGTTTTATTGAAAAGATCTGGACTGTACCCTACTCTGCCTGAACATGGAGACAGATCATCCATGATGACGTCCGGGCAGGTGGGCAGAGCCTCCCACTGCCGTTACGACCGGTTCGCAAGAACTGGACCGAACCGGAGCAACCCACCACTGGACTGTATAATAAATAATAAATAAATAAAGCAAAATAATGACTTAGCAGTTTCTGCCAAACCAATAATAACATCACTGGTAATACAGTTAATTATATGCATGGATGTCACAAGATACAGCACACTGAGGTCAAATGGCTTTTATTTTTTTGCATAAGGAAATGGAAGAGCTCAGTTATAACTACAAATTGCAGATCATTGTGGAACAGGTCACAAACTACTCACATGAAAATTTCAAGTCAAGCTAAAGTAGAAGAACAAAGCCAACCAAAGCAACTGCCTGTGAAGGCTCCTGGATTGGGGCTGAAAGGTGAAAGCAGAAGCAGTATGTTCCGTCCCATCATTGGGACCATAGAGGATATACATCTACCTAGGGTAATATGCAAGTACCTTGGGTTCGAATCCCAGAAGGGTATGGCTAGCAGATGAGAGCTAAATAGCTTGAAATAGATCTATGCTAGTCTCCCTTTATTTCTTTGTCGGTAAACATAAATTCAAAACAAAGCCAACCAATTTCCTGAATAAGATCTTGACCATTTAACCACCATTTTCAAAGAGAACAGCAGAAATTGTTTGAAAGTGCTGAACTTCATTGAGAGGGTATTAGAATGAACTGTACAATGAAAACAACAAACAATTATAGATGGATATAAAAACTGATTGCCATAGACAAAAAAAAAAAAAAACAGAAGAAAGCAAGCTGGATGTCAAAACAAATGGTGGAAATTGCCAAGAAAAAATAAAACTAAAGCCAAGAAAGGAAGAAAAATATCACAGGAAGATGCTTAACCATTTCAGAGAGTTATTAGAAGAGACAAGAAGTTGTATTACAGCCCTTTCTAACACACCAAAAAAACAACATTATCCCATGTATACCCTTCTCAGAGCATAGGAGAATATTGGTTTGCAACATATGCAAAATATGTAACGTATATATTCCTCCTTTTTCAGGAAAATGAATAATCAAGACCCAATTGCAAGAGAATCAAGAAATCTCCATCTTGATTAATTCAGGCATTAGTTGTGAAGTAAAGGAAATATAGCCACTTGTCAAGATTTCTGTCATCTAATGTTCTTTTCTCCTTTTCAATAAATCTGCTCAGGTTAGATAATCTAACTTCTTGCATTTTACAAAGCTACCAAGATCTTGACACCATACCTACACAACTGTAAAAAATAGGGATGAAGTTTCTGCCCCCACTTCCGCCAATCGTAATGCTGCGACATCATTCTGTCCCAGCACCAAAATAACTGCATATTTCTAACTTAAAACATCACACCCAATTTGGTGCTCAATCGTCACATTACAGTGAATGCCAATGCACCTGTGAAATGCTGTTTCAATTGGGCTTCGTCTATAATGATTCCCCAATTTTCAGGCTTTCCTCCAAACCGCCTGAGTTTAAATGTGTTTTTTGCTATTATTTTTTTGCAGAATAAAGGTGTTTTATTCTCCAACGATGCTCATGGGATAATGCAAATTATAGTCATTGCTGAGTTTTTCCTTAGGGCATAAACTCTAACTAAAAGGCAAATATAGTGAATTTCTGGTTTTCCAGTTCCATCAGTATTTTCTATTGTTGTTCCTCTTCAATCATGGTAATTGGGATGATTGAGCTTCCTAGCTAAGAACCAACAGAGAAGTTCTTGCCAACAACAGATGGTGAATTAAATACTCAGTGTGTGGCACTGGCCCCTAAATTTTCTAGCTATCATTTAGATACTGGAAATTATTTCAAAGTGAAACATTCCTTTGAGAATTTTTTTAACTCCTCTAAATTCTTTCAGGATTTGGTTGGAAGCATCTTTTTCTTAAAACACAAAAAATTCTCTAAAATTTGTTTGATGTATCAGTCTTGACTAGAACAAGAAAATAGTCAACATTTATTTCTCAGCTGTACTTATTAAAATCTTTTTATTATTATTATTATTGTATGCTGCGGAAAGAAGAAAGCTGCTGATAATAAATATGCTCTGCTAGGTCTCTTTGAAGATTTCAAAGCATTCACACATCAAATAGTTTGCATAGATATAGGGATGATCTAAATAACCCATTACAATTCTGTGCATCTATGATACTAAAATTCTGTTCTTTTCCTACATAAACCATACTTTCAAACACATAGGGCCAATGCCTGGTCCCAGCCATTACTACTCAAAGTGTCTCATAACTGATTTTTGAAGTCTAAAAATGCTTCTTAGATGTTTCTAGTTTTTCCATAGGTCCCCCACTTCTTGCAGTAGGGTTTATTATTTTGAAAGCAAGCCTGAGCTGTATGTAAGGTTAATATTTGGCAATTTTGTAGCATCAATGTAATGCTAACACAAAGATACACTGACTGATGTGAGTTATAATTAAGCACCACAATCACAATAGTTTTGGCCAGATGCCTCTATTGATTGGAGTTGACCAGGAGACTTCAAACTTGAGATAACTGATACCCATCCTCTCTACTTGCCTGGATTAATGCTGTATTTACCATGGGGCTAGCTTTGAAGACGATCTAATTCAGGGGTGTCAAACTCATATCGTCAAGGTGGTGTAACGTGACTATCGGGACTTTTTTCCCCTTTGCTAAACCGGACTTGGGCATGGCCAGTACATGATGCATCCAGCCCATGAGCTAAGAGGCATGCATAAGCGCACCAACGTGCCTACCGTCCAGTGGTGGGTTTCACTTACTTTTGCTATCGGTTCGCTCGCACAAGCACAGAACGTATTTGATGATGTCCAGGCAGGTGGGTGGAGCCTCCCGCCGCCACTACTACCAGTTTGCCTGAACTGGGGTGAACCAGTAGCAACCCACCACTGCTACTGTCCCTGTCCTACTGTCCCCATTTATTCATATCCATTTCCTGTATTCATAATCATGTTTATACTTATATCTGTTATCTTATACATGCTTGACAAATAAATAAATAAATAAATTTTTAAATAAATAAAAAAGAGTTTGGCGGCTCTGATCTAATTGATCCAAAATGCAGTCATCTAGATATGGGCTGGACACTTACCAACATTAATACGTTACTCTGGCCCCCATATTGATTTCCCAGGACTTTTTAGGAAATTCAAAATGGTGATTTTGGTCTTCATTCTATATATCTTAGCACTGACTGAATCTGACTGGCTTAACCCTTTGTGTCCTGGGAAAACTTATTTGTAGTTCTCTATTTTCATGAAATGAGAGGTGTTGCTTTCCTGAAGGTTCCACCTAATATATATCACTTCAGGATAACTTTCCACTGAAAAATCAATCAACCATAGCTCTTTAAATTACTAAAAGCTAAGCAAGTTCAGAAAGCATTTGGGGTATTAGGTGTAACCATTTGTTACTGGTTGAATCTGTATATACTGATTTCTTCTTCTATTGTTTGTATTCTTGATTTATACTACAGATGCTTTATTGTATTTTCCTACTGCTGTATTACAAATCATCATTTTTTTGCAATGAATATACCAGGACAGAAGAAATGGAGAGTGGCGGGGTGGGGGGGGGATTTAAAAATGGGATTTGAAAAATTGGGTAAGAAGAGAGAAGGATAAGTCAGGAACCAAATTACTCCACATCTCAATACCTTCAGACAATGATCTCATCCAAAATAAATAAACAACTTAGATTAATTGAGGGTAGTCCAATTAATTGGGTGTTAAATCCAATTGGGGGCCCTAATTTTTTTCAGCCATGAAGCTTGCTCACCCTTAGTTAAGTAAGCATAATGGTCCTTGGCTGTTTGGAAACATCTTGACTTTCTTAAGTGTTAATTCTATTTAGCTAGGATTAAGTTCTGTTGTACTCACTTATTGCTGAATATATTTGTTCTGAATTGTGTATTCATCTTGTGAAGGCCATGGAAAAATGAATATATAATCAGCAGAGTACTTGTAACCAAGATTAATAACTATTATGGCTGTTGGTCATTTTTTTTTCATTTTTCCCCCATAATAGAAAATGGTAGATTTAAAATGTTGGGTTGGAAGTGGAGAAACCCAGGATAAAGCTCGTTGGATGTCTTTGGACCAGTCCATCCTAATTCACAGGTAGATTATTGTGGGGAAAAACGGAAGAAAGGGATGTTATATATGATGCCTTGAGCTTCAGAAAAAAAAGGAGGGATTTAAAACTAATTAAAATATAAATGTGACTTTTATGTAGTAGTATCACTGAATGGATGAAAACTGCATTTTATCCTTGTTTTCATTTTAGAGAATTTGAATGTATTTACAAAAGAAAAAAAAGGGGGGGGGAATGAAGATTATTCCAAAATTATTCAACTACTTTTAAGAGAATTTGATGGTATAATTCTTAGGGTTCCAGTACTCCCAAAATGAGGATAGTAGCCTCCTGCAGTCTGTAAGATATCCATCTCTGGCTCACAAAAACACAAAAGGTATAATTACAAACAAACCATACATTTTTCTAAATAGTCTCACTGTTCACTTGTTTGACAAAAAAAGCTTTCAAGTGTATATAGCCCTGAAAATATGAAGAACACCAGCATTCACTCTTGTCTCTTACTAGGACATTACTTGTAAATGTCGATGCTAGTTTTTTTTTTACAGAAAAAAGTTGGCTGATAAAATCAAACTTCTACACTGCATGTTTTGTTTCTTGATGCTTTTTTAACGATGTACACTGTTGCCATTTTGTATATATTCAAATATTCAGACAATTCTCTCAGTAAAATTCTACTTTATGTTTCTGAAAGCTGAGAGACTATCAAGTCTTATTACTGTCATTTCTTACTTATTGTAGCAGAAAATAGACTCAAAAATTGAAAAATCAGTACTAACATGATATTTGTCTCCTATTCTAGATAAAACTACAGTTTCCTTAGAAACAAGATGACCTGGAACTAATAGAGACCTATAACAGGAATTGCCTAAACAAAACAAATTCAGATAACTGTTAGAACCAGGCCTTGCAATCTTGGGATACCTGGTGGTTTGAAAATGGTTTGAAAAAGTGTATGACTGTCTAGAGTACAAGACAAGTTTATTGCTATGTTGATTATTTTGTTACATTGTTGTACCTTTATTCTGAGATATTTGATGTAGGCAGCGTTCAAAGGACTCCATTCTCCATTTTTCCTCAATAACAAACCTGTGAGATAGATGGTTTGAGAGAGAATGATGTGTCCAAGGTTACCCAAGGAGCTTCCATGAGTAGACTTGAACTTGCGTTTCTCTTGTGTTAGTCCAACAATCTTATGCACTATAGCAGACTGGATCTCAAAAAATTAAGAATACTCAGAACTCAAGACCAATGCTGTATTGACATCTGTCCTCAAATATCCCAACCCCCCCCCTTTTTTTTGCAAGGGGAAGGGGTTATTTATTTATTTATGATGCTTGTTTCTCTACTTCCCTTTCAAAATGCCTCAGAATGCATTTCATGTTTCTTTCAGAAGTATCTTGGGGTTTTTTTACTCCATGAAGGCAAATGTCTGCTTCTACTTTGCTTTTAATTATACATCTTTCTGTCTCTCTGCAGAGTTCTTATCTGCCTTGCTACCTGATTCTAAGTCCAATAGAAAAAACTCAAATTGTGCTAAACCAGGAAGACTGCAATTTATTGGGAAACTATTGTACAGCTCTTTGTATCAATCAGCTGTAACTAAAATACTTGTAAGAACTTCTTTCCTTTTTCAGTCTCCAAAGATAGGGAAAATAGTATTATGAAACACAGGTCTCATTTCTCCCTACTCCCGTGATGGTGAACCTATGGCACACGTGCCCAAAGTGGCACATGGAGCCATGTCACCTGGCATGCCGATGTTGCCTGCTCCTCTTCTGGGTTTCTGGCACACATGTGCATGCGACAATCAGCTGGCCTTTTTGCATATGGCAGTGCCAGAAACTAGAAGATCTCTTAGCTGGTCTTCCATTTTTCTGCGTGAGCATGCGCACTGGCCAGATGATCATTGCGTGCACATGTGTGCCAGAAACCCAGAAAAGTAGCTGGCTGAAACTGGAAGTTCAGTAGTTGAAACCGGAAGTTCATTTTCGGGCACGCATATGCGCCCTGCGCAGCTCCTCTTCCGGATTGTGGCCCAGAGGCATTTGCACGCACTCCTTTTTGGCACCCAATGCCGAAAAGGTTCACCATCACTGTCCTACTCCATACTCTTTGATCATGATAGAACAGGTTTCCATCTTTCTCTTAGCGGTGATAGAAAATAGTCAGTGCTAGACTAATCAGGTTCAGAGCATGGATTCAAAACAAAAATCAGTCATAGCATTTATTGAACATGATAAATTCTAATATTTCGAAGGGGAAAAAACAAACCTAAACCATTCCCTGAAATCCAAGACAAATTTCTTGATGTCTTATTAATTAAGAAATAGTCTTCTCCTCTGGAAAATAAACAAAAGCAATATTTTTTTCCATCAAGCTGGGGAAAAAAGGTAGAAAAATGCCAAGGATTTTTTTTTTCAGCCATTACATTGTCCCATATGAAGGGAATCCATCTGACAGCCCTTGATTCAGAAGTGGTTTTGATCTTTTAAAAACATCTAACACTGGTTACCCAATCAGTTTTGACCCAGAAAAGCAAGTAGAATAGAAACTTGGAATTTGCTAAGAAAATAATTTACTGTACTTCTGTTTCCAATGTTTAGTTATACATGCCTGTTTCCAATGTTTGGGTTATATATTGTCTCTGCACTCAAGCACAATAAGAAGATTTGAAAAATTACAAAGAAATACGTTGTGAAGGAAGAACATAAGTAATACCCCATCAGTAAGAACAATCAATAGCCTTGAAATGCGTGGAAAGGAAGGCCAATGGGGTTTTTGAACTCTTGAAAATTGCAGTGTTTTGCAACAAATCCCACTTGTAATATTAATTAATATTGATCTGCCATAGCAACAGAATTTACTGGTCAGTAGTGGTGCAAAAATATTCTGGAGATAATTCATGAGCATTATCTCCAGTATAGCAATAAGCCCTCCTGAAAACTACACATGCTATGTGATTTTACTTTGAGTTCCGATAGGATTCCCCCCCCCCCACTTTGGTTAAATCTTAATTTAGCATCCTAATATTTTCTCAATGTTATTTTCTCTTAATATTTACTTTTATTTTATATAACTGATCATTATTACTAAAGCATGTTAATTGCAGCACATTTTGAATTTCAGGCTGGTAATATGGAAGATCAGGCTATTGAATCTAACTTCGTTACAAATGAAGCCATTTCTAATTTCAAAAAAGCTTGGGTCCCTCTTTAGAACTATAAATACACTCAGACCTTATTATTCATTAATAGCAAGAAATTCTCCATTACAGTCCTTGACCAGATGGGCTGTCTGTCAGACTATCTAATGAAGGCATACTTTTTGTGTTGAACTAAGGGTTCAATGTTTGCTAATCTTTGCTTAATTGAATGACATGAATAGAATATATCAAGTGTTACTTTATTTTAGCCACTGGAAAAACTAGGTACTATTTGAGATAAGCTTAGCCTCTCACCACTCACTTTGGGCTTTTTGACCCTGATTATTCCTTAGCCTGTGCAACATTAGCAGAGAAGGCAGGCACACAATTACTGCTCATTGAAATACACTTAGGAAACCCACAGGTGGTCCAATCTTTACTTCTAGTCTCTAAACCTTAATAACATACAACCTTCTACCATTTTCCCATGAGATCACAGCATTATGCCCATTATCCTATTATTAAATTTCCAAACAAAGCATACCCCTTTTCTCTCCTTTAGGAGAGCTTTCCTTTTTGATTTATTCTTAAGTATAGATAATTATATTTAGTAAAATGTGTATAATCAATGCTTCCTTTATTTACGAGACCACCTTCTACCACCGATAACCTCCCACTGGCCAACTCGGTCCCACAGAGAGGGCCTCCTTAAGGCAATGTCGACTGACGACCCCCAGGGGGATAGCCTTCTCTGTGGGGGCACCCGCCCTCTGGAACTAGCTACCCCCAGGAATACGACTAATCCCGGACCTCCGGACCTTCCGTCAAGCTTTGAAGACTTTCCTATTTCAGCAAGCTGGGCTGGCTTAAAATTTTAATGGGTTATTTTAAGGGTAATGGGTTTTAATTTTTGGGAAGCCAATTTGATTTAATTCTGTTTTTAAATTACTTTAAATTTTATATTGTATGTATTTTAATTTTGGCTGTTCACTGCCCTGAGTCCTTCGGGAGAAGGGCGGTATACAAATTTAAATAATAAATAAATAAATAATAAATTACCAACATCCTACTTTCCCATTAAGTTTTCCCTTCCTTGATTTTCCTTTGACAGAATTGATAATCTAATGCAGAAGTCCCCAACTCCCAGTTTATGGTCCATGGCATACCATGGCACTGGTCCACAGCATGCCAGCAAACAAGCAAAGCCCCATCCCTGGGATGCAGGCAGCACAATGCAGGCAGCACATGCCCCCAGGTCCATCGAAAAACCGTTCTCCATGGAACTGGTCCCTGGTACCCAAAGATTGGGGGCCACTGATCTAATGCATTTACTATTTCTGTAATTCATCTATCTATCTATCTATCTATCTATCTATCTATCTATCTATCTATCAATCATCTATCATCTATCATCTATCATCTATCATTTATCATCTATCTATCTATTCATCCATCCATCCATCCATCCATCCATCCATCCATCCATCAGATAGATAGATCATCCATCTATCATCTATCTATTGTAACTACCTAATTATACATTGTAAAGATATTACAGAAAGACTAAAATGTGGCTTAATAAAATTACCTAAAAATAATGTTTTGTCAGACTCAGGCTATTCGTTTTTGTAATGGGATCTCTGGCTGACCCTGCTTATGTGGAGATAAAAATAAAGAGATAATCAATATCTATTTTGAACAAATGTTGTTGCTGACTTCAGCTCACATAAATATAATGAAAAACATTCTGAAGATACATTCTTTAAGAAATAGACTACAACCATACATATAAGTGTCTTTATGTAAATTCCAATGATTTGTAACATATATAGAAATATAAATCCATCCTAATTTAGCAGCAAGGTTATGCCCTTAAGATACATTTTTACAAACTGTGTCCAATTTATATGGCCATTACTATGTAATGTGAGGACGTCTGTGTATTACTTTGAAACCATTACACATCAATTTGATGCAATAGGCTGAGTTGGCATTTAATATGTGTAGGTTTACATTTGTCACGTACATAAAATTGCAGCCTTCAGGTCTCTATTCCATCAGCAAATAAAATAAGTTGTTATATTTTGATTAGGAAACTCACAGAGATGTCCTGATTGTTTCTTCCTTGCTAATTATTCTAATTATAATTCTGCATAGTGATGCTGTATATTTCTCAGCATGACAGCTGAAAAAAATCTACTATAAGCATTCCATACTTCTTTCTCATGGCAAATCCTTCCTTAAACTCATATTTGAACCGAATAGTTGGAGGAGTATAATTAGATTTCAGTTATTAGCAAATAATGCTAGCAGATTTGATTCCAAAAATTATAAATTATGTCTTTTTTGTAAATAACACATATATGCCAGCTGACCTAAAGAGTTCATGTTAGATTGAGCATGTTCTAATTTGATTAAAATTGTGTTCCAAATACTCTATTTTAAGAAGATTGGAATTATATAACTACATAACTTATAACTGGAACAGCCAACAGTGTTGTAGGTTTGCAGTAGGTTTGCAATTACAGATCCTCTAGACTCAAGTTATAGTGTTCTCTCTTTTTCCCTTATTTTTTTCCCCAGAAGTGAAAATTAAGAACAAAGAATCTATTTCCAGTTCCCTTTAAAATAAAAAAGTACATAAGATAATGTTATAGAAGGTAATTATTGATAGATAATATTTTAACAGGTGTATATAAAACAAGACTAAAAACAATGCCATTTGGTCTAGCTTTGCTGGCTGGGGAATTCTGGGAGTTGAAGTCTGCCAGGCTTAAAGTTGCCAAGGTTGGAGACCTCTGGTCTAGTGGTTAAGGCACCAGACTAGAAGCCAGGAGAATGTGAGTTCTAGTACTGCTTAGGCATGACAGCTGGCTGGTGACTTTGGACTAGTCACTCTCTCTCAATCCAGCTCACCTCACACAGGGTTATGGCTGTGAGGCAAATAAGAGGACGGAGGAATATTATATTTGACACCTTGAGTTATCTATAAAAATAATAAAGGTGGGATTAAAATATATATCTAAACAGAGAAGAGACAGAGTGTGTGTTTGTATGTTCAGCTTCCTCAACCAGCATAAGAATCATCTCCTTCTAATAGCAATTACAATGGAGCATAACTTCACTACAGATTTAAATAGAGAAGTCAGCAAGTATAAAGCAAATAAATGTGGTTTCTGACCAGCCTGCATAATACATAAGAAGCAGGGTTATGAGCTCTGCATGCCAAGCACAACAGAGAGAGCAATGAAGTAAAACATGGTCTACTGATCTCATCTGGAGCTGGAACAGATGCAGAAGCATTCTGCATAAGGAATATTATTATATCTCCCCTCAGTCAGCATCAGTATATCAAAGGCAAAGTACTGAACTTTGCTATCTTTCTATATGTAGTAGCAATAATTCTATAAAGAGAATTGGAGAGGTGAAAAGGAGTAAATGACATTAAAATATAATATAATATATAAAAAGATGTTGACACTCTGGAAGGAGTGCAGACAAGAGCAATAACAATAGCACTTAGACTTATATACCGCTTTACAGTGTTTTATAGCCCACTCTAAGCGGTTTACAAGGGACGCAGTGGCTATGACACTGAGCTTGTCGATCAGAAGGTCGGCAGTTCAGTGGTTTGAATCCCTAGCACCCTGTAACAGAGTGAGCTCCCGTTACTTGCCCCAGCTTCTGCCAACCTAGCAATTCGAAAGCACATAAAAAATGCAAGTAGAAAAATAGGGACCACTTTGGTGGGAAGGTAACAGCACTCCGTGCGCCTTCAGCATTTAGTCATGCCAGCCACATGACCACGGAGACATCTTTGGACAGCGCTGGCTCAAATCTTCCATAGTAAAGCTTCTGTCTGGAGAAGATGGAAAACACAATTTCCACATTAGATCACAAAATCCTGAAGTCATAGCTATGGGGATAAAAATGGATGAAAGTAGCTGCACAGTAATGCTTTGATATCCGTAGCATTTAACATTCTTTTAGCGGTAATGATCTTTCCTGGCCTCACATGATGCATTACAAAAGATGACCAATAACGCATATGTGTGAATCAACCCACAACCTCATTTCCTAGCATTCTTTCTCGCATACTGAACAGTCAGGCTAAATCTTGAAATACTGTGTCATCTCCCAAATAGATGAGATTTCTTTCTGGACAAGCTTTATGCAACAATAATCATCTGTCAAATTATTCTATGCTTTAATGTAACAGATAGATCATGACTGTAACTGTGCCGAAGACCTCTTTTGTCACTTACAGAACTTGTTTTTCTTTGCTTTGATTCTGGGAAAAACATCTTCAGGTCCTGAAAACTAACAGCAATCAGTAAGCTCCTGTAATGAATGCATTGCCCTGTAAGTGGAGCTCATGAATAATTTGAGTTGGCTTCCAAGCAATTCATCAGTGATGATTATTCACCTCATGGTGGCGAGAAGGAAGGAGAGTTTTTGGAAACAAAATGCTACCTGTCCTCAAGTATCAAATTCCAGTGAAGGAAAGCTTAAAAAAAAAAAAAACACTGACAAAGCCAGAAACATTGTCATTTTCATTACATAATCCGCCTTAATGGGTTGTATTAGCCGGACAGCAGGGCCGGATTTTCCTATAGGCTAACTAGGCTTCAGCCTAGGGCCTCAAGATCAAGAGGGGCCTACACAGTGGTGGGATTCTGGGGGTTCTAGGGGGTTCGGCCGAACCCTTTGTTAAATTGCTGGCTCGCCCGCCCCTCGCCTCCCACCCGCGCGGCGCCAGCCTACCATAGCCAGGGGTAGGCAATTGTGGCTCTTTTACAACCTGTGGACTTCAACTTCCAGAATTCCTGAGACAGCTTGGCTGTCTCAGGAATTCTGGGAATTGAAGGCCACAGGTTGTAAAAGAGCCACAATTGCCCACCCCTTCCCTAGCCTGAGTTCCGCTGCCTGGGATCCACGTGGGCTGCCACGTTCCCCACCGGCTCTGGATGCAAGAGAGCAGGATGGAGAAAGCAGCTTCCACGCCTTCACTCACCCTCACTCTCTGCTCTGTTGGATTGCCGGCCGTTCGCTTACCCCGCCCACTCCCAATCTATTGCTGCCTCCGATGGCTAGAGGAAAAAAAAACTTCAAATTCTTGCCGCGGGGCTTCAAAGGGCCGCCCTAGAACCAGTGGTGCAGCCGAACCCTTTGTTAAATTGCTGGCTTGCCCCACCCCTCCGCACCACTATTTATTGCCAATAAATAGTGGTGGGCAAGGGGCGGGGGAGCCAGCAATTTAACAAAGGGTTCGGTGGTTTTTTTGTAATTTTATTGGCCCATGGAGCTTCAGCATAGGCTAATTGGCCTCCCGGCTCTCAGCTGATTTGTCTCAGCTGTTTTGCTCAGGGCTCTTCTGCTTCCTTGCAAAGAGTGCTGATTTTTTTCCCCCTAGCTATGCTGAGAAACGAAACTGAAACTGCTTTGCTGTTGCTGCAAGGTTGGAAAATTAGGCAGGCAATTCTTTTCTTTTTCCTCACCAAAAAAGGTAGGTGCAAACAATGGGAAATTTAGGGAAAAAGAGGAGAGTTCAGGATTTTAAAACACAAAAGAAAAAAAGCTCTATTTAACTAGGGAATTGTAATAATTGAGATACTATTAATTGTATATTTCTGAAAGCAGAAATGGTTAAGTTGTGGTTTGGAGGAATATATGGGGGAAATTATTTGGTTTATTATTATTGGTAAATATAATTAATTGATTTGTAAGAAATTGGATTGCATGGAAATAATTGGAATATTCATGTTCATATTGATTAATATACAAAAAAGGTAGTTATATAATTAATTGATTTATATTAAAATGTTGAATTTATATTAAACAACTAATATTACATAATTAACCAATGTGAGGATGATATAAAAATAGATGACAATGGGAAGGGGTATAATATAGAATAGAAGGGAAAAATTGAATTTGATTAAGATTAGAGATGAGGATGAAGGGTAATATTGGTTTTTTACAAAAATAGATGAGGAATAAATATGGCAAAAAGGAAATATAGAAATTGTAAATTTAATTGAAATGACTAAACACTGTTTAAATTTGTGAACTGGCCAAATACTCTGTTCAAAGAAAATACATTGTATGTTTGTATGTGTGTTTCTAATTATTGTTATTTATTCATATTTGTTCTCTTTTATTCTTTAAAGTTTAACAATTCATTCTTTATCTTAATATCTTTATATTTGTTTGGGGTTGGCTTTCTTCCCTTTCATCTTTTTTATTGTACAGCAATCTTTCTCCTCAAACCTACCACCTCTCTCTTTTCTTTCCTTCTTACTTTCTCTTCCTCCCCCTCTTCTCCTCCTCCCTACTTCCTCTTCCTTTCTCCTTCTCCTCCTCTCTTCCTCCCTCTCTTACCCTCACTCCTACTCTAATTTCCCTTCCCTTCCTTCATCCCTCTCTATTGCTGTATCCTTTTATGCATATGAACTACTCAGAGGGCTGAAAAAGTTATTTCTGACTGGTCCTCGCACTTTTGACCAGTCCTCGAACTTACGACTGTCCTCACATTTTACGTTTTTGCCCTATCTTGTCACCATGGTGAAGAGAAGCAGTTGTGAAATGAGTGACATGGTTGTTAAGAATGCTACAATGGGCATAAATGATGACCAGTCATAAGTGCGAAGACCGGTCAAAAGTGCGAGGACCTGTCAGAAATCACTTTTTTCAGCCCTCTGGGTAGTTCTTTTGTGCATATGGACTACTCAGAGGGCTGAAAAAGTTATTTTTGACTGGTCCTCGCACTTTTGACCAGTCCTCGAACTTACGACTGTCCTCACATTTTACGTTTTTGCCCTATCTTGTCACCATGGTGAAGAGAAGCAGTTGTGAAATGAGTGACATGGTTGTTAAGAAAGCTGCACGGGCATAAATGTGAGGATGGTCATAAGTGTGAGGACTGGTCAAAAGTGCGAGGCCCAGTCAGAAATGACTTTTTTCAGCCCTCTGAGTAGTCCCTATGCACATAGCCATGCCCACCCGGTCACATGACGAGCTACCCACGCCTACACAGTCACGTGACCAGCTAGCCACGCCCACCCAGTCACATGATTGCCAAGCCACACCCCCAACTAAGCCACGCCCACAGAACCTGTTGTTAAAAAAATTGAATCCCACCACTGGTGAAAGGGCCTCATAAGTGGAATAGCCTAGGGCCTCTTTTCATCTAAATCCGGCCCTGCCGGACAGTATGATACGATAGTATGGTAGCAGGACAGTATGGTAGGAAATGTGGCTCTTATTGAAAATTGGCTCTCAGCCATAATTGCTTTCCACCTGAAACATGTGGAGGCAGTAACTGATCTAGCTGAAAATCTCTAGAGATTCTCAGTCATCCAGGTCATGATTGTCCCAAAGATGCTTTTTCAGGAGGTAATTGGACTTCCTTGTTTTTTCTTTTAAGACATTTTGCTTCTCATCCAAGAAGCTTCTTCAATTCTGACAGGATAGTGGGGAATGGAAGGATTTATATTCCTTGCAGACAGCTGGTAATCTGCATCCTTTTAGAGGGTCATTGAAGCACTTGGAGGTTTATCTGTGTCCATTCCCCACTATGCTGTCAGAGCGGAAGAAGCTTCTTGGAGGAGAAGTGAAACGTCTTCAAAAGAAAAAACAAGAAAGTCCAGTTGCCTCCTGAAAAAGCACCTTTGGTCTAGCTGAAATACTGGTAAATGCTTACCTAGATAAAGAAGGAATCAAATAAGAAATCCTTGTTTATTTATTTATTTATTTATTTATTTATTTATTTATTCATTCATTCATTCATTCATATTTCTATGCCGCCCACTCTCCGAGGACTCTGGGCTGCTTATACCAAAGACAGTATACTAAATAGCATATTGCCCCCTAACAATCTGGGTCCTCATTTTACTCACCTCGGAAGGATGGAAGGCTGAGTCAACCTTGAGCCGGTGAGATTTGATCCGCTGAGCTGCTGAACTAGCAGTCAGCTGAAGTAGCTGCAGTACTGCACCCTAACCATTGCGCCACCTCGGTTCTTGAGGCTCTTGGTGCTCTCTGAGCTTGGATGTTTTCTTGCAGACATTTCATTACCCAAGCTAGGTAACATCATCAATGCTAAAGTTGACTAGACTATGATATTAGTCTAAAGTTGACTAACTGATGATATTACCTAGTTTGGGTAATGAAATGTGTACAAGAAAACAACCAAATTTAGAGAGCACCAAGGGTCCTTCGTTACAACCTTGAGCTACAAATATTCTCCTTTATTGAAATCCTTGCCTGCACAAAGAAGGAAACAACTTTCTTTTGGGACTAGTGAGCCATGATTTGTAGGAAAGAATGGTATATTAATCAGACACTAAGGCTAAATCACAATCAGAGAGAAGCATTGTAGATAGGGCAATCCTTTTCTGAGAACAAGGGAAGTAATGAATTTTGGATAGATGCTCAAAGAACAGTGAAATTATAGCAATAGCAACAGCACTTTGACTTATATACTGCTTCATAATGCTTTGCAGGCCGCTCTAAGCAGTTTTACAGAGTCAGCATATTGCCCCCAACAATCTGGGTCCTCATTTTACCAACCTCAGAAGGATGGAAGGCTGAGTTAACCTTGAGCCAGTCAGGATCGAACTCCTGGAGTGAGCAGTGAGTTAGCCTGCAGTACTGCATTCCAACCTTGTGCCACCATGGTTCTTAGTGACACTAGGCTGATCCTAGTGACACTGGGCCAATCTTTAAAATGTATAAGTATTATATTTAGTATTTTTTTTTAGGAAAACCTGTCCTCTAGGGCAAATGAGGAAGTTTAAAAAGTACAGTACTGGGTAAAGGCAGTAACAGATGATTTATTAAGCCAAGAAAATTAGCAGCAAATGCTAGGACACTTTAAAGATACCGTCTTGAGTCACCATGTGCAAATAGGCGGCAATATAAATTTCCAAATAAAATAAATAAATGTACCAATATATGTATCTATTTACTCAGGCTCAGATTCAAACTGGCTTCTTATTATTGGGAAATTTAATTTTAGGATTCCCCACCACTGTGCTTAACAGAGTGGGAACAATGCAGTGGTGAAATCCAAATTTTTTTACTACTGGTTCTGTGGGCGTGGCTTGGTGGGTGTGGCTTGGTGAGCGTGACAGGGGAAGGATACTGCAAAATCCCCATTCCAGCCCCACTCTGGGGTCAGCCAGAGATGGTATTTGCCGGTTCTCCGAACTGCTCAAAATTTCCGCTACCAGTTCTGCAGAACCTGTCAGAACCTGCTGGATTTCACCCCTGGACCAATGACCTAAATTATATTTGTACCTGATAAATGACTTCTGCTTTGGAAAATGAATTTTACATTTGGGTGTGGCAGATGAACACAGAGGAAATCAGTGCCTAGGGAAAACGATCAAGTGGAAACTGGACAAAGCTTTGCTAGGTTGAGCTGGCTTCCTGGAGGTTCAGTCAAATGAAGCAGAACCATGAAACCGAACAGTGTTTCACTTCACTGCTTAGCTTTAGTTGGCATTTCTAGTAAAAGCTGAAGCCTGCATTTTAACTGGCTGAAGAATTTTACATGTTGAATTTATGCAGCAGCAAGACAACACTCTCTACACAGACAGTTAAAATGCAAGCTTCAGCTTTTCCTAGAAATGCAAACATTGAACTTTTAATTAGAAAGGCAAACTGCACTGCCAAGGAGTGTTACCACATAATTTGCTACTGTCAAAGAAAAGGGGGAAAAAAACCTGTCTTATACTTGATTATTTCAGACCACATGTTAGGCCTGGACAAAGCTTTGGTGGGGTGATTTAACTTCATTTAATCAGTTCTTTGAAGAAAATCCATAAAACTGCACAGCCTTTCACCTCTCTGTTTTTAAAAATATTCCAATATATGAAGTTCTATTATAAGCCACTAACAAACCTTGTTGGACTGAGCGCTATAAAAATTATGGGAAAATAAAGTAAATTTTAAAATGAAATAAAAGCAAGCAAAGAATCTGGGTGTTTTCCCTTTATATCATGTGTACACTCAATCCAAAATTTCCAAAAAGTTAAAAATAAAAAAAACAACACTTGACCTGAAACTGCTTTTCAAGAAGAAACGTGACATCTGTTTTTGCTCTTTTCTGTGAGATGTCACCAGCACAACTTGTTTGTCTGGCTTCCCCTTATTGTCAAAAGGTGCAAATTAATGCACACAGCTATGAAGGGCTTCAGTTTCAAAAACAAAAAGTAGTTTGCAACATTTTGGAGGGGAGGGGGAACAACAAGTACCCATCTGCCAATCCTTAAATTAAACTTTTTGGGCCATGTAATCTGCCTAATTTAGTTCTATTCAGATGTCTTCTATTCCCCTTTGGTGTATCAACATCATTCCTGAGATGCTTTCTCTTTGTTCACTGCAAAGACTGCTGAGCAACACAGAAGAAAGGTTTTCTGATAAGCAACCTCTTTAATGCAGCTGCAGTGAACATGGTCAGCTGCTTGCCTTTTTATGTAACTATTTCCTCATTAATCTAGGAAAAAGGATCTAGATACAAACAGAAGGCAGAAAGAACAAGGGACTGACAAGATTAATAGCATGCTGAAATAATTTCATTTACTGCAAAACAAAAACACATGTTTTTCTGGCTTGAAGTTGGCTACTGTAGGATTTCTTTAGAATTTGATATTGTAGGTCTTTGAGGTTACAATATGGCTGTGAGGTGGCAGGAAGTTCTGCTACTGTTGGTTTTCTATTATATTTTTTACATTATTTTATAGTTTCCTTCAGTGGTGAAATCCAAATTTTTTACTACCGGTTCTGTGGGCATGGCTTGGTGGGTGTGACAGGGGAAGGATACTGCAAAATCCCCATTCCCTCCCCACTCCTGGGGGAAGGAGTATGCTTTTTTCTGATCTTGATTTAGAAGTGGCTTCTTGTCCGCGATATATGCACTAAGTTGTTCGATGCAGTTCTTTTCTCGTATGTAATCTGAGTGTAGTACATCATGTCGGTCTCATAGTGGTGTAGGCAGGCCGAGTTGCAGTAATGTTTTATTGATCATGGCCATACATTTGTCGTCAAGAATAATCAAAGCCTTGTTGAAAATGTCTGGACCAAACGTAATTTCTAATGTTGGATTTTCCCCCTTACCAGAGGGAGCCCCCTTGTGGAGTACTGTGAAGCTATTACTATGGCAACTCCACTGTGCTGCACAGTAGAAGCTATTTTAAGGCAGTACAGTAGAAGCCATTTTAAGGCACAACAGGCTGTATCTTAACAGAACACACACCCCGAGGGGTGTTAGGGGTGTCTTACCCCCACAGTATTTTTTTCCAGAGAGTAAGTCATCTGTGTACCAAGTTTGGTTGAAATTGCTCTAGGCATTCCAGAGTTATGCTGGAACATACACACATAGCCATTTATATATAGAGAGAGATTTAGATACTACCAATCTCACTCTCACTGTAAAGTTCAGCTCTCTCATTGTAAAGCTTCACCATTGATGGTGAAACAGATCCAGGCTTACTCTTAGTTGCCTGGAAGAATAAATTGACTCCCTCTTCTCTGTGTCATCTCTTCATATATAAGAAGATTGCTATCCTATCTCCCCTTAACCTTTCTTTCTTTAGGCCAAATATACCAAGTTTCTTTAACTGCTTTTTGTAAAATTTAATCTCCAAGCCCCTTATCATCTTCCTGATATAAATATGCCAACATCAATTACATTGCTCTGAAGCCTAATCTCCCTCCACAAGGAGGCTGACAAATGCATTGTTCTTACAGTTTTGATGCAGAGCAAATCAAAGAAAGCAGCTGGTGATTCCCTGCCTTCACTAGCCCTCCCATTGAGTGTCACTTGCCAGTGGAAAAAAATAACCATAAATCACTTTCCTTGACATACAGTACCTCAGGCTTGGTCAATTGTAGCCAGATTCCTCTGTCACCCAAGAGTCTTTAGTCATCTTTCAAGATGTCTGAATGGAGGTCCCAATGCACTGGAAAATTTCTCTGCTACTTCTTCTGGGTCCCTCCTCTACTCTACAGACCTGATAACTAAGCTATTTTGGGATGCAGGCTTAGCAGTTTTCAAAAAAAAAATTCCTATAGAATGTTCTGGAATTAAAAACTAGAATCTTTTCTTAAATAGAAGGAGCCAATAGGCCCAATGCGAAGGATTGTGAAATACATCAGGTAATTTCATCTCACCTGATTTCATCTTGCATCCCTCTATGCTGCTGCTGTGTTACTTTCATATAGTTCCCATATATCCCAGATTCGTAAGTACTCAATAGTAATAGCAGTGTCATAATGAAAAACTAGGTCTCGCTATGGTCAGCAGCACTACAAAATATCCTATGGAATAAGCAAAACAATGCCACCGCCCATCAATTACTATGGAGAATCTGAGATAAGGCATTTGAATGTTTATCTTTATCCTGTTTCTGAGAGACTGGGGAAAAGTATCAACTGCCTTAATTAACTCATTGAACTAAGACTGGGAATCTCTGTATAAGTAGAGTTTCAAACTTGGCAATTTTAAGACGTGTGGACTTCAACTCCCAGAATTCTCTAGCCAGCATGTTGAAGTTTTAAAGTTGCAAGTTTAAAAAACAATGCTGTACAGTTTTCAGTATTCTGCATTCATCGCAAACTATCATTAAAGGTACCTAACTGAAATCCATGTTGTTCTTGATTAAAGTAAAAGGAAGGATGTTCCACCCTTCTTTGCCGAAACAAGAGAAAACTTATAGTCAGAACAAGCCACGTATAGCTGGCACAACTTAGCTCTAAATCTTGATTTAAATCCAACTGAAGCATCAATCTTTTTTCTTAAAAATAGGCCTAATGCAGTTTCAGAATAACATTAAACAGTAGCATTCTTCTAGAAGAGCACTAAATCCAGGATAATTCTTGGTTAGGATGGATGCACCTTTGGGAACCAAATATCCAAGCTGTCCTGGATATGCAGCAACCCAAACCAAAAAGGGCATTGATAGTTGTTCCAGTGACATGAGGGTAGAGGAATGACTGCAGCAACTTAAACCAGTTGATAGGAAATGGACAGATACCAAATACTCGAGCATCGTCGCAACATTCCCAACAAGCCAATTGCAAAGCATTCATACCCCATGATGAGTGCCATAAAACAAGAACAGCTTAATAAAATTTTAAGCTGTCTTTGCAGTGAGCTGGGAATGAACTGAAGGTGACTTCATAAGAATATGTCTTCTAAGAGGGTTAGCAGGAAATCTTCATGCTGTGGTTAGTTGGTTAGGTTGGTTGGTTCTACAATGGAAAAAAAAGAAACTTATTTATATATATATGGGCCACTGTAGTCAAGATTAGTGCAAGTAGTCCCAAAGGTGCTTTTTTCAAGAGGCATCTGGACTTTCTGTTTTTTCTTTGAAGACGTTTCCCTTCTCATCCAAGGAGCTTTTTTGGCTCTCCTTCTTGGATGAGAAGCGAAACTTCTTCAAAGAAAAACCAGAAAGTCCAGATGCCTCTTGAAAAAAGCACCTTTGGGACAACCATGACCTGAATGACTGAGAATCTCCATACACATAAGTGCAACTTCTACTCATGATAATTTTACTGGGGTTTTTTTCCTCCTACAAAAATATGTTAGGGTTAACTGCCAAAAAGTTTTGTTGCAGACTTTTACTCCTGTGCTTGTTATTCAGAAAGACCTATATTGCAAACATGAAGTTATATTTCCAGAATCATTTCATTAAATCTATATCCTGCCTTTCTACATACTTAAGCACTTAAATTTGCTTACAAAAATAAAACAAAATTCCAAATATAAGACATGACAATAGAAGCAATATAATTAGAATACAAGTAAAAGGTTGCTATAGAAGAGAATGTCTATAGCTGTAATGGAGTTTGTCAATGACCTTCGGGGAACGAGGGAAAAAATTGATGCCTAAAAACCAATCAGACAAGAGAAGGAAGAGCCCCCAGCACAGGGGTGAAATCCAGCAGGTTCTAACAGGTTCTGGAGAACTGGTAGCGGAAATTTTGAATAGTTCAGAGAAACGGCAAATATCACCTCTGGCTCACCCCAGAGTGGGGAGGGAATGGGGATTTTGCAATATCCTTCCCCTGGAGTGGGGTGGGAATGGAGATTTT
The DNA here is from genome assembly GCF_059756535.1 of Pantherophis guttatus. Classification (NCBI taxonomy): domain Eukaryota; kingdom Metazoa; phylum Chordata; class Lepidosauria; order Squamata; family Colubridae; genus Pantherophis; species Pantherophis guttatus. The sequence goes on from NC_142064.1 coordinate 25,724,721, forward strand.
GCAGTATCCTTCCCCTGCCATGCCCACCAAGCCACACCCACCAAGCCACACCATGCCCACCAAGCCACGCCCACAGAACTGGTAGTAAAAAAAATTGAATTTCACTACTGCCCCAGCAGTTTAATAGTCAGATTTAAAAAAAAAACTTAGGAAAAACCCCTTATAATTAAAAGAGGACTTCCAGTAATACTGAATGGAGAAAAACAATTTAACTCTGGAAAAAATTAAGGATATTTGGCCAGAACATACTCATTAGACTGTCTCATACAATAAAAATGGGCTTAAAAGTAGAAGAGCTGAAAATCTAGCTGTTTTGGAAGAAGAATGATATTTCATGTTATACAAAACCAACAAATGAAATTGGCTGAATGACTTGAATACTGGGATTTTTATTCAGAAAAGGGTGCTTTTCTTACTTTGGATTTACAAAAGAAATATACCTATGAAGGAATTCCTGAGAAAAGCAAAAGAAAGAATAAAAATCAGCTTTCGGGACATTACCTAAAAGGAATAATCGAGACCCTCAAAGCTAAAGCTAAGGTTAACAAAGTGGCCCTAATTAATCAAGGTTAAACTGTATGTGTGTGTGTATGTATATATATACATATATCCTCTTTTTTCTCTAGAAGCTTTTAATAGGTTTTCCTTGACTAGAATCGAATGATGAAGCTTCAAAGTTTTATTTACAGCTGCTCCATGGAAACATCTAGAGCAGACATGATTGAACAGATAGCATCATCATCACATGCAAATGATCAGCTGCAAAGGGACAAGAGAGAACCTGTGAGACTTTATAGGTCAAAAAACTCGATGTCAAATAGTAGTCTCCCAGCACCACCTCCTGAGCATCCCACAGGAAGGACAAACGGCTGCAAAATAGTTCTCCTGAGGCTCTTTCCAACCAGATGGCCCCAAAAAGATTTTAGGATTAAAAAATATATATCAAATACTACTGAAATGTCTATAAGAACTAGCAGGATTGTATTCCCCTTTTTTTCTGGTATAGGTCATCCACCAGCCAAGCCAAGCAATTTAAGTAATTTAACCCCTGTTAAAATGGCTCCGGATTTGGATGTATGCTCTGTTTTATTGCTGGTTGTTTGGTGCAGTGGTTAAAGCAGGGGTGTCAAACTCGATTTCATTGAGGGCCGCATCAGGGTTGTGTTTGACCTCGGGGGGGGGGGCGGCTGGAGTGTGGCCAGGGTAGGCATGGCCAGCTCAACGTCACTCCTGTCAGGGGCACCTGTGATGGCCCGAGCACTCTGCCAGTGAAAACACGCTCTGTTTTTGGCTGCCATGGCCTCCTGCAACCCTCTGGCAGTGAAAACAGAGCTCGGGAGGGCAGCGTGTGCCCATTTTTGCCAGCAGAAGGACTGCAGGCCTGTCCTTCACTGTTTTCAGGATGTCCCCAGACCTTGAGTTTGACACCCTTGCTCCAGATAATTAATTTCATTCAAATGCATCCAATGTATGCATTATTTTAAAGCGTGAAACAAAGAAAAAGGAAGCATTGGGAATATATTCTTATGAATCATACACTAACAATTATGGAAATGTTCAGTTTCATTTTTAGTTATTTAGCTTATTTGTGTTTGATTATGTACTCACCAAGAGATAATTATGCAATCTTATTCATTTTTTCCCCCTAAGAAGTTGAGATTATTCAACTGTTAGAAAGAGGCTTTCAGACTGATCCTCTAGGGATCCATGTGCTTGTCTAAAAAAAAAAAAAAAGACAGCCAAGATATCTAAGGTATTAAAAAGTGTAGAAAATAGCAATCAACATTGAAACAGGAATGGAGTTTATGTCTAAATATGAGGATTTTGCTCCCAGTACTGCCATAGTAGTGAATAAACAAATTCATGCTGTCCTTGTGGCTTCCCTGAGACTATGATGGGAATGTGATGTTGGATTCTTGATAAGATCCATCACAGCCCTTCTAATGTTCCAGGAACTGTCTTGTCTATGTCTGCCTGCAGTGGGGATGGTATAGTGTCTCACTGTTCAATTACTTCTATCTAGGCTTACTGAGTAATTACAATACACAATTAGTCCCAAACAAACCTATTTTATTGTAACAGCTGAGAATTATGTTCATTCCCAGCTGAGTCCCAATTAGTTACAAAACAAGTCCTTCAGAAGAAGTCTTTCGGGGTTATCACCAACCTTTATCTTCTTTGACACCCTGCCAAAGGCCTTACTTGGCAAAGCCCCATGAAGTTTAGAAACAAACAAGAGATGCCGACTGGAAACAGAGTTAGCAACGTCGCTTTCCTGCAAAAAGGTCCAAGTGCCTCTGTTTCTCTTTTAAGCCTTATGGGAGGGGCCAATCATCCCCTGGCCTTACTCCTGAGTCGACCCTTTTTTCTTTAGCTGCTCTTGCCTTCTGGCAGCTCTGTGCATGCATGCGCTAGGAACAGGCTCCTCCTGTTCCTCTGCCTCTCTGCTGTCTGACTCTGGGGGCTCCGGATTCCGCGTATCACTCCCAGATGCAGAGTCCTTCCCCAGACTCCAGGACTGGCCCATGTTCCTCCCCAGCCTCCTCCCTGTCCGACTCCGCTGCCAGCTCCACAAGCTGCTGGCGGACCACAACACTATCAGTTCTAGTGTGCAGCACCTAAAAGAATGATTAAAGAATAATGCTCTGAATCTGGCTCATTCACTGTTCTTCTTACCAAAATGCTGTGATTTTGTGAACATTCAGTGTTTCAATCTTGGAATGTCCATGACCAAAGTTAGTGCAAAGGAATACTTGATGTAGAGGCCAGGTTTTTTGTCTCCTTGTTAGCATTTGACTGATCACTGTTAGAAACCAAATATAATAGATGAAAGTTTTGATCCAGGCCAGCAGACTTTGATCTGATGCAGCAACATTTATGCTATATTTTGGATATTTGGCACTGTGGAGACTGGCTTTGAATCTCAGTTATCCCATTGCTAGTCCAAAATCTTAACCACCACTCTTACTGTCATGCACTCTAGAGGCTCATACTATAATTACATTTCCATCTCCTGTAAAAATGCATTGCTCCTACTCTGACCAAGGAGAACTGTAGGACTTTCTCATTATTAACTTACTTTATAATCAGATTTTCATAAACCACTTGATTATGGTTTCTAAAATCTTCCAGGTTCTGTTTCCCTATTCAGCATTTAGAACAATGGCTACTTACCAACACTATTTGTTTTCTTTCACTTACAATTTCATATATTTTAGGTGGGATTCAAACTTTCAGACATCTCAGATGGATTACAATGATAGGTTAGGTTTAGGTTAGGTTAGGTTTATATGGGTCTCCAGCATTAGAAGCACTTCAATAGTTCTTCTCAGTGCAAGATCCTTTGCCCTGGGGAACAAGCAAGAACATGAAGTATCACAAGAGATAAAGTACTACCTGGGATCTCATAGAAAGGAAAAGCATAAGACTGCATTGTAAATTCTTTGTAGCCTTGATCTTTATCATAATAGCAAACAAATAATCAAAATAATAACCTAACTGAAAAACTAATAGCCCAGACCAATGATGGCTAACCTTTTCCAGACCAAGTACCCAAAGCACAAGTGCGCCCGAACCCCCAAAATGCAATGCATGTTCAGCCCCCCCGCACATGTGCCCCATCCCCCTATGCATGCGCAAGTGGCCCCCCGCATGTACCCCACTCCCCATGCATGCGCGGCAGAGACCCGAAGACCAGCTGGCCAGCGGGAGGCGCACGCACATGCACGGTGGAGCTGAACTGGGGTGACAGCTCGCGTGCCATCAGAGAGGTGCTGTGTGCCACCTCTGGCAAGCATGCCATAGGCTCGCCATCACGGGCCCAGACCATATTGATTATGGCAGCATAATGAGAATGATCTAATGCTGTAGCAGCAGTCTTTTAAGTCAAAATCTATTTAAGTTTTGTATACTTTTACTATGGTCTTTGCTGTTAGAGATGCCAGCTAAGAAAAGAGATTGTAGTTGAGGGGTAGTATAATTTGCATGCAGAAACTCCTCATTTGGTCCCCAAGATTTATAGCTATGGCTGGACAAATTTTTGCCTAAAAGTCTAGAGAGCTTTAGGCTAAGAAAAGCAGAATGTATGGATAATCATTATATGTGTTGGCTGCACCAAGTTAAACTGTAAAGAACAGGAATCCCTCCCCAGGGCAAGTGAGGAGCATTTTAAGGAAAAAATATTGAGACAAATGGGTGGACCCAATTCTAAAGTTTTGTAGACCTCTGTTTGCTATATAGCCTCCTGAGTCAAAGGCTCAGCACAGATAGCAATATGTTAAAAAATAGAAATCCTATTACTGTTATTAAAACTAGGCTGAGTTGAAAGGGGAGGGTGAATGCGATTTTGCAAATCTTTTGAATGGCAACCCGCACCCCCACCCCCACCGCGGTTTCATGGTGTTTTGGTGACTACTTGGAAAGATTTCAGTTGGAAATGTTTTTTTAGCAAATCCTTAAAAGCTGGTAGACTAAGCAGATAAATGAAACAGATGAAATATGGCTTTATTTTCCTGATTCTTTTTAAAGTAATTCATTATTTAGCTCTATTTGTTGCTATTATTGTTACTGCTCCTGATGTTTAATCTGGTTGTTGTCCTATTTTCCATGCTGGGTTTATACTGCCTTATCCATTCATGATAAAAGAATAATAAAGTCAAATCTTAATACCAATAAGGTGGGGACACTAAATATATACACGTGGTAAAGCCTCGGGAAAGTATTAGATAATGGTTAAGAATGAGATTAATATAAATCTAGTTTTGAAGCTGTGCTTATTAAATGTTCTTAACAAAGCGATTCTACCAGGGTGAAGGTGGGGATCTTGAACCCTACAATGTGAGAAGGATTTGTCTTCGTTTCTTTTCCTGTTCCAAGATGTTATTTTCTTCCTTTAGAACTTTGGAACTGAAGGGACAATATCAGATTTCCTTTCAAGTGAAGTCATTGGAAGAATAATAATATGGATCTGCTGGTTATAAGGGAGGAAGGGAGGGGGAGGGATCCCATGAGGGAACAATCTCCCCCAACCAGCCTTCAGTCTCACACTAAATCCAGATGTCTGTGGAGATTCTCAGTCCTCCAGGTCATGGTTGTCCCAAAGGTGCTTTTTCAAGAAGCAACTGGACTTTCTGGTTTTTCTCTGAAGTTTTCTCAGAAGCTTCTTCAGCTCTGACTGGATGGTGGGGAACAGAAGGGTTTATACTCCTTGCAGACAGCTTGTCATTTGCATTACTTTAGAAAGTCATTAAGGCCACATGGAAGTTTGTCTGTGTCCTCAGCAGGGTGGATTTGATTTAAATCGATTTAAATCACAATTTAAATCATGATTTAAATCACTAGTAAAAAGGCTTGATTTAAATCAACTGGATTTAAATCATAATTTTTAAAGAGCAACTGTCATCTCTGCTACTCCTTTGACCCACTGTTGACTCACCGATAGTCCCAGTGTTGCAGAATATACAGCCTTGTGCTACATAACTAAGCTCCATTTCATGCTGAATAAACTAAATTATTTATGTATCTTAAATAGAAAACTATATTACGATAGATTTTTACCCCAAAAGTTTTTTGTTAAAAAGAAATTCGATAAAAATCAAAAAAATACGATTTAAATCAAACAAATCTGATTTTTTTTTAATTTTTTTAAAAAAATCATTGATTTTTATCCACCCCAGTCCTCAGGGTCACCTGAGTAGTGCAAATGGGTTCCATGCCCCACCAACCTGTGAGAGCTAAAGAAGCTTCTTGGATAAGAAGTGAAATGTCTTCAAAACCAGAAAGTCCAGTTGTCTCTTGAAAAAGCACCTTTGGGACAACCAAATTCAGACCTTTTTGTCTTCTTCACTAATTCAGAGCTTTTGCATCAGATTAAGGACAAAGAGAAAAAGAGTGATTCTGCCAACCCATCATATAGCAATAGCACTTAGACTTAAATACCACTTCATACTGCTTTACAGACCTCTCTAAGTGGTTTACAGAGTCAGCATATTGCCTTCAACAATCTGGCTCCTCATTTTACTGACCTCAGAAGGATGGAAGGCTGTGTCAACCTTGAGCTGGTAAGAATTGAACTTCTGGCAGTCGGCAGAATTAGCCTGCAATACTGCATTCTAGCCACTGCGCCACCACGACTCTTATATGATGCCATCAAAGGACCTACTGAATGCTGCTTTGTTTCTTGATCCAGGTATCTGGGAATTGAAGGCCACAGGTTGTAAAAGAGCCACAATTGCCCACCCCTTCCCTAGCCTGAGTTCCGCTGCCTGGGATCCACGTGGGCTGCCACGTTCCCCACCGGCTCTGGATGCAAGAGAGCAGGATGGAGAAAGCAGCTTCCACGCCTTCACTCACCCTCACTCTCTGCTCTGTTGGATTGCCGGCCGTTCGCTTACCCCGCCCACTCCCAATCTATTGCTGCCTCCGATGGCTAGAGGAAAAAAAAACTTCAAATTCTTGCCGCGGGGCTTCAAAGGGCCGCCCTAGAACCAGTGGTGCAGCCGAACCCTTTGTTAAATTGCTGGCTTGCCCCACCCCTCCGCACCACTATTTATTGCCAATAAATAGTGGTGGGCAAGGGGCGGGGGAGCCAGCAATTTAACAAAGGGTTCGGTGGTTTTTTTGTAATTTTATTGGCCCATGGAGCTTCAGCATAGGCTAATTGGCCTCCCGGCTCTCAGCTGATTTGTCTCAGCTGTTTTGCTCAGGGCTCTTCTGCTTCCTTGCAAAGAGTGCTGATTTTTTTCCCCCTAGCTATGCTGAGAAACGAAACTGAAACTGCTTTGCTGTTGCTGCAAGGTTGGAAAATTAGGCAGGCAATTCTTTTCTTTTTCCTCACCAAAAAAGGTAGGTGCAAACAATGGGAAATTTAGGGAAAAAGAGGAGAGTTCAGGATTTTAAAACACAAAAGAAAAAAAGCTCTATTTAACTAGGGAATTGTAATAATTGAGATACTATTAATTGTATATTTCTGAAAGCAGAAATGGTTAAGTTGTGGTTTGGAGGAATATATGGGGGAAATTATTTGGTTTATTATTATTGGTAAATATAATTAATTGATTTGTAAGAAATTGGATTGCATGGAAATAATTGGAATATTCATGTTCATATTGATTAATATACAAAAAAGGTAGTTATATAATTAATTGATTTATATTAAAATGTTGAATTTATATTAAACAACTAATATTACATAATTAACCAATGTGAGGATGATATAAAAATAGATGACAATGGGAAGGGGTATAATATAGAATAGAAGGGAAAAATTGAATTTGATTAAGATTAGAGATGAGGATGAAGGGTAATATTGGTTTTTTACAAAAATAGATGAGGAATAAATATGGCAAAAAGGAAATATAGAAATTGTAAATTTAATTGAAATGACTAAACACTGTTTAAATTTGTGAACTGGCCAAATACTCTGTTCAAAGAAAATACATTGTATGTTTGTATGTGTGTTTCTAATTATTGTTATTTATTCATATTTGTTCTCTTTTATTCTTTAAAGTTTAACAATTCATTCTTTATCTTAATATCTTTATATTTGTTTGGGGTTGGCTTTCTTCCCTTTCATCTTTTTTATTGTACAGCAATCTTTCTCCTCAAACCTACCACCTCTCTCTTTTCTTTCCTTCTTACTTTCTCTTCCTCCCCCTCTTCTCCTCCTCCCTACTTCCTCTTCCTTTCTCCTTCTCCTCCTCTCTTCCTCCCTCTCTTACCCTCACTCCTACTCTAATTTCCCTTCCCTTCCTTCATCCCTCTCTATTGCTGTATCCTTTTATGCATATGAACTACTCAGAGGGCTGAAAAAGTTATTTCTGACTGGTCCTCGCACTTTTGACCAGTCCTCGAACTTACGACTGTCCTCACATTTTACGTTTTTGCCCTATCTTGTCACCATGGTGAAGAGAAGCAGTTGTGAAATGAGTGACATGGTTGTTAAGAATGCTACAATGGGCATAAATGATGACCAGTCATAAGTGCGAAGACCGGTCAAAAGTGCGAGGACCTGTCAGAAATCACTTTTTTCAGCCCTCTGGGTAGTTCTTTTGTGCATATGGACTACTCAGAGGGCTGAAAAAGTTATTTTTGACTGGTCCTCGCACTTTTGACCAGTCCTCGAACTTACGACTGTCCTCACATTTTACGTTTTTGCCCTATCTTGTCACCATGGTGAAGAGAAGCAGTTGTGAAATGAGTGACATGGTTGTTAAGAAAGCTGCACGGGCATAAATGTGAGGATGGTCATAAGTGTGAGGACTGGTCAAAAGTGCGAGGCCCAGTCAGAAATGACTTTTTTCAGCCCTCTGAGTAGTCCCTATGCACATAGCCATGCCCACCCGGTCACATGACGAGCTACCCACGCCTACACAGTCACGTGACCAGCTAGCCACGCCCACCCAGTCACATGATTGCCAAGCCACACCCCCAACTAAGCCACGCCCACAGAACCTGTTGTTAAAAAAATTGAATCCCACCACTGGTGAAAGGGCCTCATAAGTGGAATAGCCTAGGGCCTCTTTTCATCTAAATCCGGCCCTGCCGGACAGTATGATACGATAGTATGGTAGCAGGACAGTATGGTAGGAAATGTGGCTCTTATTGAAAATTGGCTCTCAGCCATAATTGCTTTCCACCTGAAACATGTGGAGGCAGTAACTGATCTAGCTGAAAATCTCTAGAGATTCTCAGTCATCCAGGTCATGATTGTCCCAAAGATGCTTTTTCAGGAGGTAATTGGACTTCCTTGTTTTTTCTTTTAAGACATTTTGCTTCTCATCCAAGAAGCTTCTTCAATTCTGACAGGATAGTGGGGAATGGAAGGATTTATATTCCTTGCAGACAGCTGGTAATCTGCATCCTTTTAGAGGGTCATTGAAGCACTTGGAGGTTTATCTGTGTCCATTCCCCACTATGCTGTCAGAGCGGAAGAAGCTTCTTGGAGGAGAAGTGAAACGTCTTCAAAAGAAAAAACAAGAAAGTCCAGTTGCCTCCTGAAAAAGCACCTTTGGTCTAGCTGAAATACTGGTAAATGCTTACCTAGATAAAGAAGGAATCAAATAAGAAATCCTTGTTTATTTATTTATTTATTTATTTATTTATTTATTTATTCATTCATTCATTCATTCATATTTCTATGCCGCCCACTCTCCGAGGACTCTGGGCTGCTTATACCAAAGACAGTATACTAAATAGCATATTGCCCCCTAACAATCTGGGTCCTCATTTTACTCACCTCGGAAGGATGGAAGGCTGAGTCAACCTTGAGCCGGTGAGATTTGATCCGCTGAGCTGCTGAACTAGCAGTCAGCTGAAGTAGCTGCAGTACTGCACCCTAACCATTGCGCCACCTCGGTTCTTGAGGCTCTTGGTGCTCTCTGAGCTTGGATGTTTTCTTGCAGACATTTCATTACCCAAGCTAGGTAACATCATCAATGCTAAAGTTGACTAGACTATGATATTAGTCTAAAGTTGACTAACTGATGATATTACCTAGTTTGGGTAATGAAATGTGTACAAGAAAACAACCAAATTTAGAGAGCACCAAGGGTCCTTCGTTACAACCTTGAGCTACAAATATTCTCCTTTATTGAAATCCTTGCCTGCACAAAGAAGGAAACAACTTTCTTTTGGGACTAGTGAGCCATGATTTGTAGGAAAGAATGGTATATTAATCAGACACTAAGGCTAAATCACAATCAGAGAGAAGCATTGTAGATAGGGCAATCCTTTTCTGAGAACAAGGGAAGTAATGAATTTTGGATAGATGCTCAAAGAACAGTGAAATTATAGCAATAGCAACAGCACTTTGACTTATATACTGCTTCATAATGCTTTGCAGGCCGCTCTAAGCAGTTTTACAGAGTCAGCATATTGCCCCCAACAATCTGGGTCCTCATTTTACCAACCTCAGAAGGATGGAAGGCTGAGTTAACCTTGAGCCAGTCAGGATCGAACTCCTGGAGTGAGCAGTGAGTTAGCCTGCAGTACTGCATTCCAACCTTGTGCCACCATGGTTCTTAGTGACACTAGGCTGATCCTAGTGACACTGGGCCAATCTTTAAAATGTATAAGTATTATATTTAGTATTTTTTTTTAGGAAAACCTGTCCTCTAGGGCAAATGAGGAAGTTTAAAAAGTACAGTACTGGGTAAAGGCAGTAACAGATGATTTATTAAGCCAAGAAAATTAGCAGCAAATGCTAGGACACTTTAAAGATACCGTCTTGAGTCACCATGTGCAAATAGGCGGCAATATAAATTTCCAAATAAAATAAATAAATGTACCAATATATGTATCTATTTACTCAGGCTCAGATTCAAACTGGCTTCTTATTATTGGGAAATTTAATTTTAGGATTCCCCACCACTGTGCTTAACAGAGTGGGAACAATGCAGTGGTGAAATCCAAATTTTTTTACTACTGGTTCTGTGGGCGTGGCTTGGTGGGTGTGGCTTGGTGAGCGTGACAGGGGAAGGATACTGCAAAATCCCCATTCCAGCCCCACTCTGGGGTCAGCCAGAGATGGTATTTGCCGGTTCTCCGAACTGCTCAAAATTTCCGCTACCAGTTCTGCAGAACCTGTCAGAACCTGCTGGATTTCACCCCTGGACCAATGACCTAAATTATATTTGTACCTGATAAATGACTTCTGCTTTGGAAAATGAATTTTACATTTGGGTGTGGCAGATGAACACAGAGGAAATCAGTGCCTAGGGAAAACGATCAAGTGGAAACTGGACAAAGCTTTGCTAGGTTGAGCTGGCTTCCTGGAGGTTCAGTCAAATGAAGCAGAACCATGAAACCGAACAGTGTTTCACTTCACTGCTTAGCTTTAGTTGGCATTTCTAGTAAAAGCTGAAGCCTGCATTTTAACTGGCTGAAGAATTTTACATGTTGAATTTATGCAGCAGCAAGACAACACTCTCTACACAGACAGTTAAAATGCAAGCTTCAGCTTTTCCTAGAAATGCAAACATTGAACTTTTAATTAGAAAGGCAAACTGCACTGCCAAGGAGTGTTACCACATAATTTGCTACTGTCAAAGAAAAGGGGGAAAAAAACCTGTCTTATACTTGATTATTTCAGACCACATGTTAGGCCTGGACAAAGCTTTGGTGGGGTGATTTAACTTCATTTAATCAGTTCTTTGAAGAAAATCCATAAAACTGCACAGCCTTTCACCTCTCTGTTTTTAAAAATATTCCAATATATGAAGTTCTATTATAAGCCACTAACAAACCTTGTTGGACTGAGCGCTATAAAAATTATGGGAAAATAAAGTAAATTTTAAAATGAAATAAAAGCAAGCAAAGAATCTGGGTGTTTTCCCTTTATATCATGTGTACACTCAATCCAAAATTTCCAAAAAGTTAAAAATAAAAAAAACAACACTTGACCTGAAACTGCTTTTCAAGAAGAAACGTGACATCTGTTTTTGCTCTTTTCTGTGAGATGTCACCAGCACAACTTGTTTGTCTGGCTTCCCCTTATTGTCAAAAGGTGCAAATTAATGCACACAGCTATGAAGGGCTTCAGTTTCAAAAACAAAAAGTAGTTTGCAACATTTTGGAGGGGAGGGGGAACAACAAGTACCCATCTGCCAATCCTTAAATTAAACTTTTTGGGCCATGTAATCTGCCTAATTTAGTTCTATTCAGATGTCTTCTATTCCCCTTTGGTGTATCAACATCATTCCTGAGATGCTTTCTCTTTGTTCACTGCAAAGACTGCTGAGCAACACAGAAGAAAGGTTTTCTGATAAGCAACCTCTTTAATGCAGCTGCAGTGAACATGGTCAGCTGCTTGCCTTTTTATGTAACTATTTCCTCATTAATCTAGGAAAAAGGATCTAGATACAAACAGAAGGCAGAAAGAACAAGGGACTGACAAGATTAATAGCATGCTGAAATAATTTCATTTACTGCAAAACAAAAACACATGTTTTTCTGGCTTGAAGTTGGCTACTGTAGGATTTCTTTAGAATTTGATATTGTAGGTCTTTGAGGTTACAATATGGCTGTGAGGTGGCAGGAAGTTCTGCTACTGTTGGTTTTCTATTATATTTTTTACATTATTTTATAGTTTCCTTCAGTGGTGAAATCCAAATTTTTTACTACCGGTTCTGTGGGCATGGCTTGGTGGGTGTGACAGGGGAAGGATACTGCAAAATCCCCATTCCCTCCCCACTCCTGGGGGAAGGAGTATGCTTTTTTCTGATCTTGATTTAGAAGTGGCTTCTTGTCCGCGATATATGCACTAAGTTGTTCGATGCAGTTCTTTTCTCGTATGTAATCTGAGTGTAGTACATCATGTCGGTCTCATAGTGGTGTAGGCAGGCCGAGTTGCAGTAATGTTTTATTGATCATGGCCATACATTTGTCGTCAAGAATAATCAAAGCCTTGTTGAAAATGTCTGGACCAAACGTAATTTCTAATGTTGGATTTTCCCCCTTACCAGAGGGAGCCCCCTTGTGGAGTACTGTGAAGCTATTACTATGGCAACTCCACTGTGCTGCACAGTAGAAGCTATTTTAAGGCAGTACAGTAGAAGCCATTTTAAGGCACAACAGGCTGTATCTTAACAGAACACACACCCCGAGGGGTGTTAGGGGTGTCTTACCCCCACAGTATTTTTTTCCAGAGAGTAAGTCATCTGTGTACCAAGTTTGGTTGAAATTGCTCTAGGCATTCCAGAGTTATGCTGGAACATACACACATAGCCATTTATATATAGAGAGAGATTTAGATACTACCAATCTCACTCTCACTGTAAAGTTCAGCTCTCTCATTGTAAAGCTTCACCATTGATGGTGAAACAGATCCAGGCTTACTCTTAGTTGCCTGGAAGAATAAATTGACTCCCTCTTCTCTGTGTCATCTCTTCATATATAAGAAGATTGCTATCCTATCTCCCCTTAACCTTTCTTTCTTTAGGCCAAATATACCAAGTTTCTTTAACTGCTTTTTGTAAAATTTAATCTCCAAGCCCCTTATCATCTTCCTGATATAAATATGCCAACATCAATTACATTGCTCTGAAGCCTAATCTCCCTCCACAAGGAGGCTGACAAATGCATTGTTCTTACAGTTTTGATGCAGAGCAAATCAAAGAAAGCAGCTGGTGATTCCCTGCCTTCACTAGCCCTCCCATTGAGTGTCACTTGCCAGTGGAAAAAAATAACCATAAATCACTTTCCTTGACATACAGTACCTCAGGCTTGGTCAATTGTAGCCAGATTCCTCTGTCACCCAAGAGTCTTTAGTCATCTTTCAAGATGTCTGAATGGAGGTCCCAATGCACTGGAAAATTTCTCTGCTACTTCTTCTGGGTCCCTCCTCTACTCTACAGACCTGATAACTAAGCTATTTTGGGATGCAGGCTTAGCAGTTTTCAAAAAAAAAATTCCTATAGAATGTTCTGGAATTAAAAACTAGAATCTTTTCTTAAATAGAAGGAGCCAATAGGCCCAATGCGAAGGATTGTGAAATACATCAGGTAATTTCATCTCACCTGATTTCATCTTGCATCCCTCTATGCTGCTGCTGTGTTACTTTCATATAGTTCCCATATATCCCAGATTCGTAAGTACTCAATAGTAATAGCAGTGTCATAATGAAAAACTAGGTCTCGCTATGGTCAGCAGCACTACAAAATATCCTATGGAATAAGCAAAACAATGCCACCGCCCATCAATTACTATGGAGAATCTGAGATAAGGCATTTGAATGTTTATCTTTATCCTGTTTCTGAGAGACTGGGGAAAAGTATCAACTGCCTTAATTAACTCATTGAACTAAGACTGGGAATCTCTGTATAAGTAGAGTTTCAAACTTGGCAATTTTAAGACGTGTGGACTTCAACTCCCAGAATTCTCTAGCCAGCATGTTGAAGTTTTAAAGTTGCAAGTTTAAAAAACAATGCTGTACAGTTTTCAGTATTCTGCATTCATCGCAAACTATCATTAAAGGTACCTAACTGAAATCCATGTTGTTCTTGATTAAAGTAAAAGGAAGGATGTTCCACCCTTCTTTGCCGAAACAAGAGAAAACTTATAGTCAGAACAAGCCACGTATAGCTGGCACAACTTAGCTCTAAATCTTGATTTAAATCCAACTGAAGCATCAATCTTTTTTCTTAAAAATAGGCCTAATGCAGTTTCAGAATAACATTAAACAGTAGCATTCTTCTAGAAGAGCACTAAATCCAGGATAATTCTTGGTTAGGATGGATGCACCTTTGGGAACCAAATATCCAAGCTGTCCTGGATATGCAGCAACCCAAACCAAAAAGGGCATTGATAGTTGTTCCAGTGACATGAGGGTAGAGGAATGACTGCAGCAACTTAAACCAGTTGATAGGAAATGGACAGATACCAAATACTCGAGCATCGTCGCAACATTCCCAACAAGCCAATTGCAAAGCATTCATACCCCATGATGAGTGCCATAAAACAAGAACAGCTTAATAAAATTTTAAGCTGTCTTTGCAGTGAGCTGGGAATGAACTGAAGGTGACTTCATAAGAATATGTCTTCTAAGAGGGTTAGCAGGAAATCTTCATGCTGTGGTTAGTTGGTTAGGTTGGTTGGTTCTACAATGGAAAAAAAAGAAACTTATTTATATATATATGGGCCACTGTAGTCAAGATTAGTGCAAGTAGTCCCAAAGGTGCTTTTTTCAAGAGGCATCTGGACTTTCTGTTTTTTCTTTGAAGACGTTTCCCTTCTCATCCAAGGAGCTTTTTTGGCTCTCCTTCTTGGATGAGAAGCGAAACTTCTTCAAAGAAAAACCAGAAAGTCCAGATGCCTCTTGAAAAAAGCACCTTTGGGACAACCATGACCTGAATGACTGAGAATCTCCATACACATAAGTGCAACTTCTACTCATGATAATTTTACTGGGGTTTTTTTCCTCCTACAAAAATATGTTAGGGTTAACTGCCAAAAAGTTTTGTTGCAGACTTTTACTCCTGTGCTTGTTATTCAGAAAGACCTATATTGCAAACATGAAGTTATATTTCCAGAATCATTTCATTAAATCTATATCCTGCCTTTCTACATACTTAAGCACTTAAATTTGCTTACAAAAATAAAACAAAATTCCAAATATAAGACATGACAATAGAAGCAATATAATTAGAATACAAGTAAAAGGTTGCTATAGAAGAGAATGTCTATAGCTGTAATGGAGTTTGTCAATGACCTTCGGGGAACGAGGGAAAAAATTGATGCCTAAAAACCAATCAGACAAGAGAAGGAAGAGCCCCCAGCACAGGGGTGAAATCCAGCAGGTTCTAACAGGTTCTGGAGAACTGGTAGCGGAAATTTTGAATAGTTCAGAGAAACGGCAAATATCACCTCTGGCTCACCCCAGAGTGGGGAGGGAATGGGGATTTTGCAATATCCTTCCCCTGGAGTGGGGTGGGAATGGAGATTTTGCAGTATCCTTCCCCTGCCATGCCCACCAAGCCACACCCACCAAGCCACACCATGCCCACCAAGCCACGCCCACAGAACTGGTAGTAAAAAAAATTGAATTTCACTACTGCCCCAGCAGTTTAATAGTCAGATTTAAAAAAAAAACTTAGGAAAAACCCCTTATAATTAAAAGAGGACTTCCAGTAATACTGAATGGAGAAAAACAATTTAACTCTGGAAAAAATTAAGGATATTTGGCCAGAACATACTCATTAGACTGTCTCATACAATAAAAATGGGCTTAAAAGTAGAAGAGCTGAAAATCTAGCTGTTTTGGAAGAAGAATGATATTTCATGTTATACAAAACCAACAAATGAAATTGGCTGAATGACTTGAATACTGGGATTTTTATTCAGAAAAGGGTGCTTTTCTTACTTTGGATTTACAAAAGAAATATACCTATGAAGGAATTCCTGAGAAAAGCAAAAGAAAGAATAAAAATCAGCTTTCGGGACATTACCTAAAAGGAATAATCGAGACCCTCAAAGCTAAAGCTAAGGTTAACAAAGTGGCCCTAATTAATCAAGGTTAAACTGTATGTGTGTGTGTATGTATATATATACATATATCCTCTTTTTTCTCTAGAAGCTTTTAATAGGTTTTCCTTGACTAGAATCGAATGATGAAGCTTCAAAGTTTTATTTACAGCTGCTCCATGGAAACATCTAGAGCAGACATGATTGAACAGATAGCATCATCATCACATGCAAATGATCAGCTGCAAAGGGACAAGAGAGAACCTGTGAGACTTTATAGGTCAAAAAACTCGATGTCAAATAGTAGTCTCCCAGCACCACCTCCTGAGCATCCCACAGGAAGGACAAACGGCTGCAAAATAGTTCTCCTGAGGCTCTTTCCAACCAGATGGCCCCAAAAAGATTTTAGGATTAAAAAATATATATCAAATACTACTGAAATGTCTATAAGAACTAGCAGGATTGTATTCCCCTTTTTTTCTGGTATAGGTCATCCACCAGCCAAGCCAAGCAATTTAAGTAATTTAACCCCTGTTAAAATGGCTCCGGATTTGGATGTATGCTCTGTTTTATTGCTGGTTGTTTGGTGCAGTGGTTAAAGCAGGGGTGTCAAACTCGATTTCATTGAGGGCCGCATCAGGGTTGTGTTTGACCTCGGGGGGGGGGGCGGCTGGAGTGTGGCCAGGGTAGGCATGGCCAGCTCAACGTCACTCCTGTCAGGGGCACCTGTGATGGCCCGAGCACTCTGCCAGTGAAAACACGCTCTGTTTTTGGCTGCCATGGCCTCCTGCAACCCTCTGGCAGTGAAAACAGAGCTCGGGAGGGCAGCGTGTGCCCATTTTTGCCAGCAGAAGGACTGCAGGCCTGTCCTTCACTGTTTTCAGGATGTCCCCAGACCTTGAGTTTGACACCCTTGCTCCAGATAATTAATTTCATTCAAATGCATCCAATGTATGCATTATTTTAAAGCGTGAAACAAAGAAAAAGGAAGCATTGGGAATATATTCTTATGAATCATACACTAACAATTATGGAAATGTTCAGTTTCATTTTTAGTTATTTAGCTTATTTGTGTTTGATTATGTACTCACCAAGAGATAATTATGCAATCTTATTCATTTTTTCCCCCTAAGAAGTTGAGATTATTCAACTGTTAGAAAGAGGCTTTCAGACTGATCCTCTAGGGATCCATGTGCTTGTCTAAAAAAAAAAAAAAAGACAGCCAAGATATCTAAGGTATTAAAAAGTGTAGAAAATAGCAATCAACATTGAAACAGGAATGGAGTTTATGTCTAAATATGAGGATTTTGCTCCCAGTACTGCCATAGTAGTGAATAAACAAATTCATGCTGTCCTTGTGGCTTCCCTGAGACTATGATGGGAATGTGATGTTGGATTCTTGATAAGATCCATCACAGCCCTTCTAATGTTCCAGGAACTGTCTTGTCTATGTCTGCCTGCAGTGGGGATGGTATAGTGTCTCACTGTTCAATTACTTCTATCTAGGCTTACTGAGTAATTACAATACACAATTAGTCCCAAACAAACCTATTTTATTGTAACAGCTGAGAATTATGTTCATTCCCAGCTGAGTCCCAATTAGTTACAAAACAAGTCCTTCAGAAGAAGTCTTTCGGGGTTATCACCAACCTTTATCTTCTTTGACACCCTGCCAAAGGCCTTACTTGGCAAAGCCCCATGAAGTTTAGAAACAAACAAGAGATGCCGACTGGAAACAGAGTTAGCAACGTCGCTTTCCTGCAAAAAGGTCCAAGTGCCTCTGTTTCTCTTTTAAGCCTTATGGGAGGGGCCAATCATCCCCTGGCCTTACTCCTGAGTCGACCCTTTTTTCTTTAGCTGCTCTTGCCTTCTGGCAGCTCTGTGCATGCATGCGCTAGGAACAGGCTCCTCCTGTTCCTCTGCCTCTCTGCTGTCTGACTCTGGGGGCTCCGGATTCCGCGTATCACTCCCAGATGCAGAGTCCTTCCCCAGACTCCAGGACTGGCCCATGTTCCTCCCCAGCCTCCTCCCTGTCCGACTCCGCTGCCAGCTCCACAAGCTGCTGGCGGACCACAACACTATCAGTTCTAGTGTGCAGCACCTAAAAGAATGATTAAAGAATAATGCTCTGAATCTGGCTCATTCACTGTTCTTCTTACCAAAATGCTGTGATTTTGTGAACATTCAGTGTTTCAATCTTGGAATGTCCATGACCAAAGTTAGTGCAAAGGAATACTTGATGTAGAGGCCAGGTTTTTTGTCTCCTTGTTAGCATTTGACTGATCACTGTTAGAAACCAAATATAATAGATGAAAGTTTTGATCCAGGCCAGCAGACTTTGATCTGATGCAGCAACATTTATGCTATATTTTGGATATTTGGCACTGTGGAGACTGGCTTTGAATCTCAGTTATCCCATTGCTAGTCCAAAATCTTAACCACCACTCTTACTGTCATGCACTCTAGAGGCTCATACTATAATTACATTTCCATCTCCTGTAAAAATGCATTGCTCCTACTCTGACCAAGGAGAACTGTAGGACTTTCTCATTATTAACTTACTTTATAATCAGATTTTCATAAACCACTTGATTATGGTTTCTAAAATCTTCCAGGTTCTGTTTCCCTATTCAGCATTTAGAACAATGGCTACTTACCAACACTATTTGTTTTCTTTCACTTACAATTTCATATATTTTAGGTGGGATTCAAACTTTCAGACATCTCAGATGGATTACAATGATAGGTTAGGTTTAGGTTAGGTTAGGTTTATATGGGTCTCCAGCATTAGAAGCACTTCAATAGTTCTTCTCAGTGCAAGATCCTTTGCCCTGGGGAACAAGCAAGAACATGAAGTATCACAAGAGATAAAGTACTACCTGGGATCTCATAGAAAGGAAAAGCATAAGACTGCATTGTAAATTCTTTGTAGCCTTGATCTTTATCATAATAGCAAACAAATAATCAAAATAATAACCTAACTGAAAAACTAATAGCCCAGACCAATGATGGCTAACCTTTTCCAGACCAAGTACCCAAAGCACAAGTGCGCCCGAACCCCCAAAATGCAATGCATGTTCAGCCCCCCCGCACATGTGCCCCATCCCCCTATGCATGCGCAAGTGGCCCCCCGCATGTACCCCACTCCCCATGCATGCGCGGCAGAGACCCGAAGACCAGCTGGCCAGCGGGAGGCGCACGCACATGCACGGTGGAGCTGAACTGGGGTGACAGCTCGCGTGCCATCAGAGAGGTGCTGTGTGCCACCTCTGGCAAGCATGCCATAGGCTCGCCATCACGGGCCCAGACCATATTGATTATGGCAGCATAATGAGAATGATCTAATGCTGTAGCAGCAGTCTTTTAAGTCAAAATCTATTTAAGTTTTGTATACTTTTACTATGGTCTTTGCTGTTAGAGATGCCAGCTAAGAAAAGAGATTGTAGTTGAGGGGTAGTATAATTTGCATGCAGAAACTCCTCATTTGGTCCCCAAGATTTATAGCTATGGCTGGACAAATTTTTGCCTAAAAGTCTAGAGAGCTTTAGGCTAAGAAAAGCAGAATGTATGGATAATCATTATATGTGTTGGCTGCACCAAGTTAAACTGTAAAGAACAGGAATCCCTCCCCAGGGCAAGTGAGGAGCATTTTAAGGAAAAAATATTGAGACAAATGGGTGGACCCAATTCTAAAGTTTTGTAGACCTCTGTTTGCTATATAGCCTCCTGAGTCAAAGGCTCAGCACAGATAGCAATATGTTAAAAAATAGAAATCCTATTACTGTTATTAAAACTAGGCTGAGTTGAAAGGGGAGGGTGAATGCGATTTTGCAAATCTTTTGAATGGCAACCCGCACCCCCACCCCCACCGCGGTTTCATGGTGTTTTGGTGACTACTTGGAAAGATTTCAGTTGGAAATGTTTTTTTAGCAAATCCTTAAAAGCTGGTAGACTAAGCAGATAAATGAAACAGATGAAATATGGCTTTATTTTCCTGATTCTTTTTAAAGTAATTCATTATTTAGCTCTATTTGTTGCTATTATTGTTACTGCTCCTGATGTTTAATCTGGTTGTTGTCCTATTTTCCATGCTGGGTTTATACTGCCTTATCCATTCATGATAAAAGAATAATAAAGTCAAATCTTAATACCAATAAGGTGGGGACACTAAATATATACACGTGGTAAAGCCTCGGGAAAGTATTAGATAATGGTTAAGAATGAGATTAATATAAATCTAGTTTTGAAGCTGTGCTTATTAAATGTTCTTAACAAAGCGATTCTACCAGGGTGAAGGTGGGGATCTTGAACCCTACAATGTGAGAAGGATTTGTCTTCGTTTCTTTTCCTGTTCCAAGATGTTATTTTCTTCCTTTAGAACTTTGGAACTGAAGGGACAATATCAGATTTCCTTTCAAGTGAAGTCATTGGAAGAATAATAATATGGATCTGCTGGTTATAAGGGAGGAAGGGAGGGGGAGGGATCCCATGAGGGAACAATCTCCCCCAACCAGCCTTCAGTCTCACACTAAATCCAGATGTCTGTGGAGATTCTCAGTCCTCCAGGTCATGGTTGTCCCAAAGGTGCTTTTTCAAGAAGCAACTGGACTTTCTGGTTTTTCTCTGAAGTTTTCTCAGAAGCTTCTTCAGCTCTGACTGGATGGTGGGGAACAGAAGGGTTTATACTCCTTGCAGACAGCTTGTCATTTGCATTACTTTAGAAAGTCATTAAGGCCACATGGAAGTTTGTCTGTGTCCTCAGCAGGGTGGATTTGATTTAAATCGATTTAAATCACAATTTAAATCATGATTTAAATCACTAGTAAAAAGGCTTGATTTAAATCAACTGGATTTAAATCATAATTTTTAAAGAGCAACTGTCATCTCTGCTACTCCTTTGACCCACTGTTGACTCACCGATAGTCCCAGTGTTGCAGAATATACAGCCTTGTGCTACATAACTAAGCTCCATTTCATGCTGAATAAACTAAATTATTTATGTATCTTAAATAGAAAACTATATTACGATAGATTTTTACCCCAAAAGTTTTTTGTTAAAAAGAAATTCGATAAAAATCAAAAAAATACGATTTAAATCAAACAAATCTGATTTTTTTTTAATTTTTTTAAAAAAATCATTGATTTTTATCCACCCCAGTCCTCAGGGTCACCTGAGTAGTGCAAATGGGTTCCATGCCCCACCAACCTGTGAGAGCTAAAGAAGCTTCTTGGATAAGAAGTGAAATGTCTTCAAAACCAGAAAGTCCAGTTGTCTCTTGAAAAAGCACCTTTGGGACAACCAAATTCAGACCTTTTTGTCTTCTTCACTAATTCAGAGCTTTTGCATCAGATTAAGGACAAAGAGAAAAAGAGTGATTCTGCCAACCCATCATATAGCAATAGCACTTAGACTTAAATACCACTTCATACTGCTTTACAGACCTCTCTAAGTGGTTTACAGAGTCAGCATATTGCCTTCAACAATCTGGCTCCTCATTTTACTGACCTCAGAAGGATGGAAGGCTGTGTCAACCTTGAGCTGGTAAGAATTGAACTTCTGGCAGTCGGCAGAATTAGCCTGCAATACTGCATTCTAGCCACTGCGCCACCACGACTCTTATATGATGCCATCAAAGGACCTACTGAATGCTGCTTTGTTTCTTGATCCAGGTATCTGTGTCCTTATGGTCCTTTGAGTTATATGAGCTGTAGAAGCTGTAAAAGAAGGAAAGAAAACACATGAATACATCTCTGAGTATCTCCATTTATATCACTGTTCCTTCTGGTGTTTGGTTTTTTTTAAAGAAGATCCCTTTAATAATAAATAACACATCAGATGAGGAAGGGAGGGAGGGAGAGAGAGGAAACTGGCAGGCTGGAAAGCCAAATCCTGCCTAGCATCATATTATTTGTAAAAATGTATGGGGACCTCTATGGATAGATAGCCTCCTGAGCTAATATTGTGGTAAGAGACCAGTGGTGGGTTTCAAATTGTTTTACTATCAGTTCTGTGGGTGTGGCTTGGTGGGTATGACAAGGGAAGGATACTGCAAAATCTCCATTCCCTCCCCACTCCAGGGGAAGGTTACTTCAAAATCCCCAATCCCTCCCCACCCCACTAACCTGCTCTGGGAAGGAATCAAACTCCCCCCCACTCTTCATTTCCCCAAATAAAATATTACTCATAAGAAAAGGCTCCCAGAAAAGCAAGGAAAAATCAAGCTGCTAACAAGGAACCTGCCTGATACTCATTTCACATTCCTGCCAGCTGCATAAAGGAAATTTTGTAAGAAGAAAACAGCTACTGGTACTTAGAGATATTAGAAGGTGGAAGCTGGAAGTTTGGTTCCATTTACAAGCAGGCAGAAAACTCATTCAAGACAAGATATTTCACAATGGAAATCGCCCAAATCTTTTTAGAAACACAAAGCCCATGTTGCACAAACCCCAAAACTTCAAAAACATAGAACTATATAAGAATCCCTCCTCTTATCCAGTTTGTTGTTCAGCTGACCCAGAAGCGAACTGCTGAATATCAGCAGTTTTACTTCACTTCTGCAAGTAAAAACCTTCCAGCAGCTGCTTCTTGGCTTGTCAATTTAAAGCGACGGCGTCTTTTTTTTTTTTCCTTCTTCTTCTTTGCTGAAAAGCAACCCCTGATTTTTTTCCTTCTAGCCGATCAGCTGGAAGTCTTCTTGGCTTCTCAATTTAAAGGGACAGTGTCCCTTTTCTTTTCTTTGTCAAGTGAGCCCTGATTTTTTCCTTCTAGCCGATCAGCTGGGAGACTGGGAGGCAGCGAATAGATTGGGGGTGGGGGCAGAGGTGGTATTTACCGGTTCTCCGAACTACTCAAAATTTCCACTACCGGTTTGCAAGAACCGGGGAAAACCGGTAGCAATCCACCACTGTAAGAGACCAATCCCTTCCTTGCAGCTTGAAGCTCAGAAGAAAGCAAAGTAGGACCCAGAAAGAACTGTCATTGTTTCACTGAGCTTTGGCCCTGATCCTTCTCACCGCTTGTAGGTTCGGCCATTATTTATCACCCAACAGGTTGCTCCCTAAGGAACATGGCTTTGGGGGGAGAGCAGTACAGAGAGTTAAAGTCCATGTCCATTGTTGAACATATTATGAACAATTCTCTCCAGTTGATTCTGTCCATCTTGTGACATCAGGAAGAAGTGGCATGCTCTGAATCCCATAGAATAGACAGTATCATCTAATGCAGTGATGGTGAACCTTTTAGACACTGAGTGCCCAAACTGCGCACGCATGCATGCCCAAACTGAAAGGTATGGTGTGTGCAAATGTGTGCATGCATGAACATGTGCAAACATGCACATGGGTGGACATGTGCAAATATGCGCATGCATGGACATGCACAAATGTGCGCATGCATGGACATGCATGAACATGCACATGCACGGACATGCATATGTGCATACATGTGCAAATGTGCACATGCACAGATATGCACGAACATACACATGCATAGCAGAGACCCGAAGACCAGCTGGCCGGCGGGAGGTGGGGTATCCCAACACCTGCAACCCAGCAAGAGGTAAGATCTTTTTCTTTCGTGAGCTTCTTTCGTTGTTTGCAGGGAAACAGAAGATCATGAAAGAAAGGCCACTGAGTTGAGACCTGGGGCGACGGCGCGCGTACCAGCAGAGAGGGTTCTGCATGCCACTTCTGGCACACGTGCCATAGGTTCTCCATCATGGATCTAATGGGAAACATGAGGTATGTCTGCTCTGTTGCAATACCTGTCCTCTGTAGTAATAATAAACCCCAGTGATCCAGGCTCCCATTCTGATGACATTCAGGAAGCTGCTAAAGACCTGGTTATTCGCTCTAGCATATTGAGACTAAGCTCCCAATTGGGTGTCTTTTGTTTATGAGTTTGCCTTCAAACCACTTGTGATTTCACTTTTTCTTATATTTTTAAATTTTTTTCTTATTTCCTCCCCACACACACACACACACACACTTATTTTTTAATAGTAAGCCATCCAGAATCATTGGAAGTTGGATGGCCTCTAAATTTGTATAAATAAATAAAGCGGTGACAGTAATTGTAAATACATAAGCCTTGATCCAGCTAAAGCTTCTACACAGACATATTTCTAGATTAGAGACATAAATCAAGGACAACAAATTGTGTCCTCAGATTCTGGGTATGGAATTTCTACCCTACATTAGCAGGAGGATGTATTTATCTTTTCTGCAGAAGGATCTGAATTGAGTCTCTCCTGCTCTCTTAAGTCTGGTTGGCATTCTTTTGAATATCTATATGTGATATTCAGTTAAGCATACAAATTATCTCAACGCAGGTAAAGACACTTTTTTATATATATACTCTTTTCACATAACTCTGTGAAAAGTTGCTTCATGGCCAGTCTCTCTTGATCTGGCCATTTTTTTTCAACAGACTAAATCCATGTGTTCATCTGTTTTGTTATGTGACTACCTGTGTTATAACATTGAATTTTCTGGGTTCTTAATTCTGAGCTCTGTAGATGCCAAACATTGCTGCTTTCATTGCATTGTATATGAAGATTACAACTTGTACAATATACATCTTCACATCAACTGAAGATGTGAAAATCTCTGACCTTAATTAACAGAAAGCTGAAAACCTTATTCCTGGAATTGCAAAGTAAATAACGCTTTTTATAATGATGGCCAATGTTTCATAACATGCTGCTTACAGTGCCAAAGTACGGGTAATATCTATGTTTGTCTGGCATTGCATTTGAAGCACCCATTTTAGACATGATGATGTTATCCATTCAGTCGTGTTCAGAGGTGGGGTTCCCTTACCTTCCCTACCAATTTGCAAATGTGAGCTTCACTCGCACGCGCCACCTCTGTGCATGTGCACAGCCTTCCGCACATGCTCTTTGCTCATGCATTATGTCTGGGCAGGTGGGCGGAGCCTCCCACAACTGCCACTACCGGTTTGCCCGAACAAGACAGAACCGGCTGAATCCCACCTCTGCTCGTGTTCAATTCTTGGTGATTCTCTGAGCCAGAGAATCTCTCCACATCTTCCAATCTTGCACTATTTCTCCGAGTTTATGATCCAGCTGGTGTCAGCTTTGATGGTGTCGAGTCATTAACAGAGGGATACAATCAAGATCAACTGAGGTACTAATACCACTATATAAAAGCCTAGGAAGGCCACACCTAGAATACTGCATCCAGTTTTGGTCACCACACTATAAAAAAGATGTTGAGACTCTAGTAAAAGTGCAGAGGAGAGCAACCAGGATGATTAGGGGACTGGAGACTAAAACATATAAAGAACGGTTGCAGGAATTAGGTATGTCTAGTTTAATGAAAAGAAGGATCAGGGGAGACATGATAGCAGTGTTCCAATATTTGAGGGGCTGCCACAGAGAGGAAGTGGTCAAGCTGTTCTCCAAAGCACCTGAAGGCCAGACAAGGAATAATGGATGGAAACTGACCAAGGAGAGATTCAACTTAGAAATGAGGAGGAACTTTCTGACAGTGAGAACAATCAACCAATGGAACAGAAGTTGCCTTCGGAAGTTGTGGGAGCTTCATCACTAGAGACTGTCAAGAAAAGATTGGACTGTCATTTGTCAGAAATGGTGTAGGAATGCTTGAGTGGGAGGTTGGATTAGATGACCTATAAGGTCCCTTCCAACTCTGTTAATCTGTTAAATCTTTGTGTTCTTTGATGGCCTGGCCTCCTTTTACCACTAACTCTTCCCAATATAATTGCTTTTTCCAGTGAATTTCCCCATAAGTCAATTTTCTTCCTGTCTTGCTTATTTATTTTCACAATGATAGGTAACTACACAAAACACAATAGAATGGACTAACCTACATTTGGTTGCCAGGCTGATGTCCTTGCTTTTCCATATTCGGTTCGTGTTCATTTTTCATTATGGCTATTTTATCATTAGTTCTTCATGGTAATCAACAAAAAAATTTAAAGCCCTTCACATCCCTGTCATAGACAAGGATTTTTTTTCCTTTTAAATGCCTCTGATGATCAGGCAACTCAGCTTGGATCGTCAGAGGCATTTAAAAGAAAAAAAGGCTCAGCTGGGCATGGGGGGTGGGCAGGGATTTTTGCTACCGGTTCTCCGAACCAACCACCTCCATCACTACCAGATTGGGCAATTTGGTCTGAACTGGGAGCATTTCACCCCTGTTTCAAAGATGTTTTTTTCAAGAGGAAACTAGTTTATCTTTGTCCAAAGTGTGGACAAAGAAGACCGCAGATTTGAAAGAGGAGTCAAAGAGACCATCTGTGTCAAAACTGAACAGCTCTCTCTCAACAGAGGGGGAGAGATACAACATCATCTATCTCCAGTCTACAACACAGTCCTTTCACCACTCAGGTGACCCTGATGACACATCCGCCAGGTGACCTCAACAACTCTCTTTTAAAAAATGCAAATGACCAGCTGTCTGCAAGAAGTATAAATCTTTCTCAGTGGTGGGTTTCAAAATTTTTTACTACCGGTTCTGTGGGTGTGACTTGGTGGGCGTGGCAGGGGAAGGATACTGTAAAATCTCCATTCCTACCCCACCCCAGGGGAAGGTTACTGCAAAATCCCCATTTCCTCCCGATCAGCTGGGATTGGGAGGCAGAGAATAGATGGGGGGTGGGCAGTCGGAATTTTTACTACCGGTTCTCCAAACTACTCAAAATTTCCACTACCAGTTCTCCAGAACTGGTCAGAACCTGCTGAAACCCACCTCTGATCCTTCCATTCCCCACCATCAGTCACAGCTGAAGAAGCTTCTTGGATGAGAAGCAAAACATCTTCAAAGAAAAACAAGAAAGTCCAGTTGCCTCTTGAAAAAAGCACCTTTAAGACAATTAAAGAAGTGATTTGCCATTTCCTTCTTTCTTGGACTGTGAGAGTGACTGGCCCATAGTTCCCCAGCTGGTTTCTATGTACAAGTACTTACAATCTGCTGTTTTTTAGGCTAGTGCTTTTAATCACTACCCCAGAGAACAATATCAAACATCAGTTTAAAATAACAATAGCAAAAATTCTGTCTGTTAGACCTAATTTAATAACCTTTTGATACTCTGTGCTACTTTACCCCCAAACAAATCTTGTTGTTTGTATGGTACAACAGCCGTAATTCCTATTTTGAAAGAATCAGTAGGAAGATGAAAGAGGCAAAGAGTGAAAATTTACTGCCCTCAGGTGTCCATGTTGGAAAATGATTAGAAGAGATGGTTTCTCTTTTGTGCATTCAAGGCAAAAGGAAAGGAAAGGAAAGAAATCCCCTTGAAAACTGTTACTTTCTACTCATTCTGTCATACATTTCCTTTTATTCAAGACATGCAAAGCTTAGAAATGCAATTTCAGAATGGGAGAGATAATTTTAAAATATGAGCATGAAATAGTTGTACTCTCATCAGAGAACTGAATAGAAAAATGACAACCTTTTCTAATTGGATGTTACTTTTACAAGAGAGGATGAATGTGCCCAGAGGGAATGATAGAGAACAATGAGGTTTGGGCTAAATCTGTAGATTTTTTTCCCCATTTTCAGCTAAGCATTCAGAATATGAAGGATTGGACTAAACTACTGACCTGCCCATATCTTGAACTAATCAGAAGTTAACCTTGCTTTTTTTTTTTTTTTTCTCCACAGCTTTTTTCACTCCTGGGTGAAACTGAGCATTTCTTCTGGCCATTTATAATCAAGGCTTATAACTAAACAAAATTTATTTTAATCTGCCTTTTACAGGCCGTTTCATATTACCATTTCAAATCTAGCTTTAACTGAAATCCAGACCCCTGGTTAATATCAATGTTTTTAAAACATCAATGTTCTTCCGGCCATCAAAATGAATGAGGAAAAAGTATACCATTCAGGAAAATCTTTTAGATGGAGAGAGAAAATAAAATGACAAAATTAAATCTTAAAATGGAGTTTAATGCATTCATTTCACTTTGACACAAATCCTTCTTCAAAAATGACTTTTGAGATCTCAGAAGGAAAAAAATAAAGGCCTGTACTGGCCTAATGAGGCTCCTTTCCCCCTCCCATAACATCATGAACAAATGTTGGTCTAGGACATCGCACTCGCTCTCCTTAAAGGCCCAGGCTTTCCAGGGTTATGCTGGAACACACAGACACAGAGACACACACACAAACCCCAGGGGTGTCTTACCCCCACAGTGTTTGTCTCCGGAGGGTAAGTCATCTGTGTACCAAGTTTGGTCAAAATTACTCGAGACGTTCCAGAGTTATGCTTGTATAAACAAACAAACAAAACAAGCAAACAAACATACATATATACATCCTTTTATATAGATAGATAGATAGCTTTTTATTAGACTCAGACTTTTCTAATATAGGGCTGAAATAGACCTCTGATTGAGTTTATATTGTGGGAATGAGGGAGAAGCTGGTATTTCCAGATTTGAAGAAGGTGGCGATATGTCCCCTTCTCAAGAAGCTGTTCTTGGACCAAACAATTTTAGATAATTATCATCCTTTTACCCAACCTTCAGAATCCTGAAGAAAGTGGATTCAGTTGATTCTCAGGCTGGCATTCAATACTGATAGAACTACGCTTGTAAATGACCTGGGGCAGAGTTGAGGTGGATGTGGTTCCTCTATCCTTGTGCTCCTTGAGCTCTTGGAAACCTTCAACACCCTTGATCGTAGTATCATTTTGGATCAGCTTGAAGAATGGAAATGGGGGTACCATTTATGATGCTTTCTTTTTCCTTACAAGTTAGGCTCCCTGCTCCCTGCAGGATAGTTGCCTCACCTAATCCATGAGGAGGGAGAACCAGCTATATAGAGGAACTTATGACAAAATAAAGGAGAGTTGCCCTGTGAAGCATTGTTTCACCCTTATTTGTCACCCTTTAATTTGACTTTGCCATACTTCTTCCAGAAACTTCATTAAATATACCTATATTTCTAAGTGGGAAGAGAAAATCAGGGCTGTTTGCAGCTCCCTACTGATTGCATTATTGGTAAAGAAACAAACAATACCCTAATCAAGGAATTACAAGGACGAAAATCACACTTTCACCAACACTAGCAGGGCAAGCTGTTCTATATAAACAGGGATATAACCCCTACTCATCGGCACATTACCTAGTTGGGTAATGAAATGTCTGCAAATACACAACAAAGCTCAAGAGCATCAAGGACTCCATAGGAAAGAAGACCATCTTATTTTCCTTTTATGATGGAAGAGTGACATGAATGTTTAGGGTTTCCTTATAAAAGAATAACATTATGGTCAATGCAAACAGAAAAGTATTTAGAGAAGTCTGAAGGATCATCTTTGTCTCTGATATGTTGCAGTGTTTCATATCAATAATCTGTTGGAGGGAGAACTTTTCAAGAGGATCCAACCAGCAAAAGTGCTTTCTTCCAGGATAGGAACTTACCCTCCCACACAAGGTAATCATTGTTCATTGTTACTTGTTTTCCAGGAGCTCAAATGATGGTCAAGGTTATGAAGATGATTCAAACACCTGGTAACTTCAGTATCCTTTAAATAAATTATGACCAGTTTGATATTTCCCTCTCCTTTTTGTAATTGCTCAGCAAGAGATATAAAATATTTATGAGTCCACAGAGTAAATCATTTTGGAAGTTCTATATACACATAGTTGCAAGATTTCAGTCTCTCTCTCTCTCTCTCCCTCCCTCCCTCCCTCTTTTTTTTCCTCTCAATTTCTCTCCTTCAATTTCTTTCTCTCTGTTTTTCTGTCTCTATCAATTTCTTTCTCTCTCTTAATCTCTCTTTCTTAATATTTCTCTCTCTCTTTCTGTCAGCTTTGGAAGCCATATTAGGCCAGAAGCTTCCATGCTGCCACCTTCTTATGTGTGGGAAAGTAGGAAGGAGGATTTAGTAGAAGGGTTGTCTGTAGACATAATAGCATTCTTCCTGTCGGTCAAGGTCAGGGCAATCCTGCATCTGGAGAAGGAGTGGTCGGAGTGATGTCTCGAGATGGGACGGAGGTTGATTGGAGCATGTGATCGACTGAGGAGTGAAGAGATGGTTTTGGGAGTTTTCATTTACTGAGGTAAAACCCGGACCTCTCAGATTCAGGTTTTCCCAGATGTGCCAGTTTATCTATTCTAGTAAATAGAACTTTGAAAAATGCTTGCTTCAGAGTCTTTACTTGGAGTTGGAGTTTTTCTGGAATGCTGACAGTCTCTCTCTCTCTCTCCCTCCCTCCCTCCCTCCCTCCCTCTCTCTCTCTCTCCCTCCCTCCCTCCCTCTCTCCTTTCTCCAAAGCAAACCTCAGGGACTCTCACACATTGTTTTGATCTTCTGTGCAAATAAATTAAAATGATTTTGTTGCTTAAGTCAGCAGAGGATGGTGGCTTAGCAAGATGTACAGAAATCCCTGCACCGCCTTCAGGTCTGTCAGCTAAAATTAATGACTTATTCTAAAATGACAAAAGACTGTTGTGAGTTGCTCCCAGACAAAAGTTCTCCTGCAAGGTTGCTCAGGGGATTCTTTATGCAGTGTATACTTCATTAACTACTGGCTAAACTAATCACAAAAGCCAAGGAAAGGCCAATGGACATCTGGCAAAAATTCTCTAGCATGAAATTTTTAAAGGAAAGACTAGGAAAGACTATGTTTTTAAAAAAGAAATAAAGGTTTGCAGTTATATAACAAATGTTGCCCTCCAAACCCCACTGTCTTCATGAATCAAAATAATTACGATGTATTCTCCACCAGATGAAATTTATTTAACCCATCCTGTTCCCCTAGCAATATCTAACAATACCTCTCGAAAGTAAAACTTAATTAGCTTTTAAGTGCGGAAAAATGTCTATTTAAAAAAAGAAGTAAAGCTTTTCCCTCTTGTCCCCATCAACCTAAAAAAAACAAAAATCTACAGAGTGCAGAATGCTTGCTTCAAATCTAGGAACTCCTTTGCATTCTAGAGGAGGCATGGTTCACACCTTCAAGATACCTCATGTCACTATTGCAACCTCTCCTGACGCATTTAGTACTGGTAGAATTTTCTGCCTGTGTCTAGATGTGCATAATACTCTTCTCGATATTGTATGTGTAAGGAGATTCTATAAATAAACACAAAAAGGAAAATTGTAGTTTTGGATGGAGTACCTATTGCTTTTTGAAGCAGCTTTGAAGGGTGCTTCTGTTGAAAGTCACTCCTGAAGCTATAACTAGCTGTAGCCAGTTCTAATAAGCAATTACGTATATGGCTCCAAAATTATTGTAGAGTTACAAAGCTGAAAGACTGGGTATTTGCAATTGGTTCAGACAAGAAATAAGAGGATATAGGCCAGGGGTAGTATTCACTTACCTTCTCTAACAGTATGCAAATGTGTGCACACAAGGCCTTCTGTGCATGCATAGAGCCTCAAAAATGAGGAAAAATGAGACGTCATGACGTCTGCGCAGGTGTGCAGGGCATCCCATAGTCGCTTCTACCAGTTTGCCCGAACCGGATAGAATCGGCTGAATACCACTGGTATACGCTCATATACACAAACCTATGGCATATGTAAACCTATGGCACGTGTGCCAGAGGTGGCACGCAGAGCCCTCTCTGTGGGCATGCAAGCCATTGCCCCAGTTCAGCTCTGCCGCGCATGCGAGCATGCCTCCTTCTGGCCAGTTGGTCTTTGGGTCTCTGCCATGCATGCGCAGGGGGGGCTGAATGTGCATTCTCGGGGGCGGGGCACATGTAGGGGGCGCATGTGCATGCACAGGGGCATGTGGGGGTAGGCACGCATGCACAGGGGGGTGCATGCATGGGGGGGCACGCATTGCATTTGGAGGGTTCACGCGCTTTGGGCACTCAGTCCGGAAAAGGTCAGTCATCACTGGTCTAAGTCTTCTCACTGGCTGAAAACTATTTCTGACTATTGCTGTAATTAATACTATTTCATGTGTCCTCCCAAAATCATTGTCAACTTTACACCTTCCATGCCTGGCAAAGTGTGCCAGACATATCTTCATTGGAAAGTCTTTCAAATTGCTGTTTTCCTTCTTTGAGGAATCCTATGGAGACCAAAGAACCAATGACACTAATCTCTGAAATTATTTTATGAAGTTGGTAGGTTTACCACTGACGACGAGAATTTCACATTTCAGTTCAGATTAGTCCTTTGGTCTTCTTTGGTCTTCTCTGGCATTATTACACTG
The DNA here is from genome assembly GCF_059756535.1 of Pantherophis guttatus. Taxonomy (NCBI): domain Eukaryota; kingdom Metazoa; phylum Chordata; class Lepidosauria; order Squamata; family Colubridae; genus Pantherophis; species Pantherophis guttatus. The sequence goes on from NC_142064.1 coordinate 25,756,841, forward strand.
GAATTCTGGACCACATCAGAGCCTTTTCACACAACTCAATTATCACATGGAATGACATCTGTAAACTTCGTTTTTCCATGCTCTTGCAAAAGATTGCAGGGACATACACACAAATTCAGCTCCAGGAATTCAGTTGTAACATCTATTTGATATTTCTAATCCATTTGAAATTAGAAAAAAAGGAAGACAATTTGCTCAAGACAGCCAAAAAAAAAATGGAGGGAGGGAGGGAGAGAGAGAGAAAGAGAGGGAGGGAGGGAGAGGCACACATAGGTACTTCTGAATTATGGTAATATGGTGACCTCTGGTGTTCAATGTAGAAATTGCAGATTACCTTCTATTACCCCTGTTACAAGTTTAAGCTATTAATAGAATATCTGTAGGAGCTGACTATACCAGTCAGGTTATTTGAATTCTATTTTCAAGGGCAATATATTCTTTTTCAAGAGCAATTGTTATTTCCTCTGGGTTTTGGGGGGTTTTCTTTTTGTTGGGGTTATACTGGATTCAAGCAACATTTCTCAGAATAAATCTCTCCCTAATATTTCCCTATGTTAACCTTAATTTCAAGCTCACTTTACAATTTTTCTTTGTATATGATTTTTTAAAAATTCACTGTTTAAGAATTATACCCCAGTTGCTACTTTTCGGTGTTTAGCTTAATTGCTTTCTGGTGAGTTTTTACTGTTTTCTGGTGAATTTATTTTGAGCACAAAGTGGATAAAATCCACACATCATAAAGTTGCTAAGATTAATAAAAGCCACTCTTTAATTAAAAAACCAAAAATGATTATGCAGGGTATGACAGCAAAAACAAGGGATAAACAGCAATGAAGATGATTATATTGGGAGCAACAGTTAAAATATTATTTAAAGGCTTATAATAATTGTAATGATTTATATTTTTAAAATACATTCATCTAAGTAAAAAGAAAAAGAAAAATGAAATGATATTTGGTTAGGATTTAAAGATTTAAGTAACGGGTTTTTGGGATAACGGCATTGTTAAATAGAATTTAGGGAAATAATTGAGTAAAATATTAAGTTGTGTTAATTGAAAATTAAGATTTGTTAGTGATTTGTACCAATTTATGATCAATGCTTTGTTTTGAAAAAATGTATTTTATGTTTATGGTTTTTTTCAAAAAAAAATATTTTAAAATATTATTTTAAAATAAAATAATAAAAGCCACTCTATTAGTACATGTATACATGCATGAAACAGTTGGTTTATGGTACTTTATTTGTGTAATCACTCCGAGAGATCAGGATAATCTAATACTCTATCTCTTGTGTGATGATGATGTATGTATGCAATGGAAATAGGCCCCCAAAGTGAAAATCCAGACCAACACAGGTAGTCCGTGATCACAATTGAGCCCAACATTTCTGTTAAGTGAGACAATTGTTAAGTAAATTTTACCCCAACCTTTGTTGCGGTTTCCTCTCCTTTCACAACTATCAGCAAAGTCCTGGTGGACTTCTCCTATTCCTCCCCCTCCCCCTCCCCCTCCCAAAAGTTATCTTTTAGCATCTCACAACATGTTTTCCAAAAGTCTAGGTCAGGGCTGTCAAACTTCTGTCCCGTGGGCCGGATGCATCACGTGCTGGCCAGGGGTGGATTCTAAAAATTTTTACTACTGGTTCTGTGGGAATGGTTTATTTTGTGGGTGTGGTTTGATGATCATGTGACAATTCTTTAGGATTTAGCAGAGGTACTGGTCTACCAGGCTTTTAACTGCTTGCAGAGCTGTACCTCTTGGAGCGTCCTGGTCTACCTATTTGCTTTTTGAGGCACCGGTCTACCCATTTGTTCTTGGAGCATCCTGGTCTACCCATTTGTTTTTAGAGGCACCAGTCTACCACCACATTGCCTTTTAACACTTTGATCAGCTGTAGGGCAGCCCTTTGAAGCCCCCCATGAGTTTAAACAGTTTTTTTCCTTCCAGCCGATCAGCTGGGACTCGGAGGCAGCAAATAGATTGGGGGCAGGGCCAAATAAAAGGTAAGAATAACGCGGGGGGGAGGGCCCAGCTCCCAAACAAAGAGAACTGGTTCGGTGATGTCATATCGTCACCGCTACCGGCTCGGCAGAAACGGGCCAAACCGGGAGGAACCCACCACTGGTGCTGGTCACAACCCCGCCCAGTTAGGGAAGGAGGAAAAGTCCCAATACGTCACCTGACGTCCCAATATGTCATCATCACCACTGCGATGATGTGAATTTGACACCCCTGCAGAGGTGGGTTTCACATAATTTTACCACCGGTTTGTCGCGCACCGAAAATGTGAGAGCACATGTGCCTTCCGCATATGCGCTTTGCTTATGCACACGGCTGGCACGCATGCATGCGGCCTAGAAAATGTGGCTAAATAGGATGGCATAGCACCAGGGTGGGGGGCGGGACCAGACCCACCCACAGGTCGCCACTACCGGTTCTCCCGAACTGGTCCAAACTGGCTGAATACGACCTCTGTACCTCTGGTCTAGGTCTTCTCATTGGCTGAAAACTATTTCTGACTATTACTATAATCAATACTATTTCATGTGTCCTCCCAAAATCATTGTCAACTTCACACCCTCCATGTCTGGCAAAATGTGGCAGACATATCTTCATTGGAAAGTCTTTCAAATTGCTGTTTTGGGTTGAAAATCCAAAACACTGCAGTCGTTAAGTTAGTAACATGGTTGTTAAGAGAAACTGGCTTCTCCGTTGACCTTGCTTGTCAGAAGGACACCAAAGGGGATCACATGATTCTGGGACACCTCAACTGTCATAAATAAGAATCCATTGCCAAGCGTCTGGAATTTGGTCATGTGACCATGGGGATGCTGCAATGATCATAGGTGTGAAAAACGGTCATAAATCATTTTTTTTCAGTGCCACTGTAACCCCAAACAATCACTAAATGAACTGTTGTAAATCAAGGACTACCTGTAATCAAACTCGTTGGTAAAATATGGGCAGATGGATAGACTTAAACATTAATTGAACTGAACTGATTGAGACATACATGGGAATCATCAAAGGTGTTGATGGAAAGTGGAAAGTGTTTTATCAGTGAAATTCTTTGTAAAGAATTCATGGGGTTAATCCAAAAAAGTGATAAAGACGTGTAAAAATTACTATCGGGAAATTTTCTACATATATTCTTAAAACTTCATAATAAAAAAGTGGAGAAAATTAATTTGTCAATGGTAACATTGGTTCTGTTAAAATTACCAAGAGTAAAATTCTTTATATATGGCTCAGAAGTAAATCCCAGAAATCCGTGGGCAATATTGTAGATAAGTAGATATAATATGCAGCTATAAAGACAACGGAGGAAGAAACACTTTTATTTTTTTTCTCCATTCACTATTTCCTGTCATTCTGTGATTGCTAGCCCTGAAATAGGATGAACAGCCCATCCACTGCCACCAGAAACAGAACACTTTTTCCTTACCTTGGGAATTGTGTCCTGTGGAATTGTTAACCTTTGGATTCACCATTAGGGATGTTTTCATGTGGATTCTTGAATGAGTATGGAGTCGGAGAATAGCCTAAAGCATGGATGTCAACCTCAAGGCCCGCAGGCCGAATCCCGCCCATGGGGTCAGTAGTGGGTTTCAATTTAGTTTGGTACTGGTTTGCTCGTGCGCGCACGTGACGCTTCTGTGCATGCACAGAAGTGTCCGGGTGGGTGGGCAGAGTCTCCCACCACCGCCACTACCGGTTCGCCCGAACCCACCACTGTGTGGGGTGCTTAAATCTGATCTGTGGGGATGGCCTGGAAATAGCAAAGGGCCAGCCCGCAGTGCCTCTGGCAATCAAAATGGGGTGTGGGGGGGCATCCGTAGTCCCCCTGCACTCAGTCTTGACCGGCAAGGTGCTACAGGAGGCATCTGTCCCATCTCCCCATCTCTCCCCCCCCTCCACTGCCCAGCCGGTCCACAGAAGAGAACTACAATGCTCATCCGGTCCTCAAAGAAATCCAGTTTGACACTCCTGGCCTAAAGGGTCCTTCCAAATTTGGTGACTTCCATGATTCTGAAGATGCTTTCTTTGTCCTTTGACTTCTCTGCAGTCAGAGCTTGATAAATGCCATGCCGAAAATGCATCCAAGCTCAGATCTTTCCTTCATCCCAAGAGAGAATGCAATTATACCATAGAGCTAATATAATGCAGCTTAAAATCAATAAAATCACAAGTGGAGAAAAGATGTTTTTCAATTCTTGTCCAGAAGAACTTTTGGAATGTTGTTTCTCAAGAGTTCATTATTGCTTCCTTTCTGTCTTGAAGACCTTCTTGTCTCAATATGTTTCTGCTGAATTGTCTACTTTTGTTTTATCTGCTGCTTTATCTATAGTAATTATTGACACGTTTTATAAATGTTTGGACTTTTTATTTGTGAGTTCATCTTGATCAATCCAAATTTTGAATTTAATTAATCTTGTTTACCCTTTCAAAGTTCAAAGTTTGCAATCCTATCATCTTGGAACAGCCACTAAAGAGCACAGAATATATCAAATTATTTCTTCTGGAGTCAGCAACAGGGTTCAGACTTCTAAGAAGTTGTATTTTTCTGCTATTAGTTACTTCCTCATCAAACTCCAACTAATTAGCTGAGGATATTATAAATGTTGGAAATTATCAGAAAAGGGTAAAATGAGGTTGGGCAGGAGGTGAGGAAGAAGCAGCAGCATTGAATTCAAATGATAGAAAGCATTCCAGTTCTCCCTGCCATTTTTATGAACTATGGGCAACAAAGCAGTTTCTATAAATCATGTTAATATAATGTTTTAAAAATAAGGAATTACTGCAAGAAATTAGATGATGTAACTTCAACTGGAAGTCTTCAAAATTATACGATTCCAACTTCCACTAGAAGGCTTCCATAATTATTAAGGGGAAACCTGTATTTAAGTACATGAAAATATTGTATCATAAATGAATAATGAATTGTTTAAATTTGCATAAAATCATATATCCAAAAAAAGAATATACAGTCATCAACTCTGAAAGTCAATTACATTGAAATGAAGCAATACACAAATACTATCCTCCTAAAGTTCATTATAAAATGGAGTAAGTTAAAGTAACTGTATATGGTAGATTAAAATGAAAACATTAAAAAATCCATTAATTCAGATGGAGAGAGTAATGATTTTTATATGAAGCAATTTTATGAAAAAAAATACTTTAATGGCCTATAATTCACCAGTTTTGTTGGAAATGTCAAAGGATCACAGGGAATTTCCTTGACAAGCATGACATTGGGAATGGGAGGATTAATGATACCATGAAGCTTATTAGTATATGATTAACTGTTAGTTCATTAAATAAGAGACACTGTCAAAGTTTTGTGAAATAATTTAATAGAAATAATCATAATTGGGCTGATCTTGAAAACACTAAGCAGGTCTGGATAATGATGCGTTCCAGTGGATGAGCATCAGCAAGAAATCCCACGCTGTGTAATGGTATATGGGAAGACTTGGAAAATGGGAGAGCATCAGACTGCACAACCACAGGTAGTCCTCGACTTACAACAGTTCACTTAGTGACCGTTCTAAGTTACAACCCACTGAAAAAAGAGACTTGTGATATTTGTTTACATTTATGACCGTTGCAGCATCCCCATGGTCATGTGTTTTACACTGGGGTGCTTGATAACTGACTCATATCTATGACGGTAGCAGTGTCCCAGAGTCATGTGATCTCCTTTTGCGACCTTTTGACCAGCAAAGTCAATGGGCAAACCGGATTCACTTAACAACCGTGTTCCTAATTTAAGAACTGCAGTGATTCACTCAACAAAGGTGGCGAGAAAAGTCGTAAAATGGGCAAAATGTTTGATGGGCCTGAGTGGTGTAGGAGGCTAATGCAGCATTTAACATCCAGCTGCCTGCAATTACTGCGAGTTCAATTCTCACCAGGCTCAAGGTCGACTCAGCCTTCCATCCTTTCTAAGGTGGGTAAAATGAGGACCCGGTTTGTGGGGGCAATAAGCTGACTTTGTATAAAATATACAAAAGTATGAAGGCTATTGCTTAACCCATTATAAGTCGCCCTGAGTCTCCAGAGAAGGGCAGCATATAAAAATAAATAAAAAAAATAAAAAAAATAAAAAAACCTCACTTAACAATTTCTCACTTAGCAACAAAAATTTTGGGCTCAATTGGGGTTGTAAATTGAGGAGTACCTGTAGTGTACAGGAGGGAGGAGGAGGGGAGGCATGGGAAAATGTTTTAGAAGGGACCCTTGCTAGATTTCTGGAGAGTAAAAAGAAAGGAGGGGAGAAATTCTTTCGAACTTGCAAGATTCTATTAATGCAGAGATGTCAAACTCAAGGCCTGCAGATTCGATTCAGCCCGCAATGTGGTTGGATCCGCCCCACAGCAGTGGTGGGTTGCTCCCGGTTCTGTCCAGTTCTTGCGAACCAGGAGGCTCCGCACCCGCCTGGATGTCATAATGGATGATCTGCGCATGTGCAGAAGCACACGCGCACACTCCCATTGCGAACCAGTAGTAAAGGTAAGTAGAACCCACCCTGGCCAGTGTAGCTTCAGTACGGTCTACCCAATGGAAAGAGGAAACATGCCAGCAGTTTGGGGAGTGGCAGCAAGCTGGCCAAGCCCACCCAGTTGGCCACACCTCTCCCCGAGGTCAACCACAGCCCTGATGCGGCCCTCAATGAAATTGAGTTTGACACCTCTGTATCAGGGGTGAAATGCTCCCAGTTTGGACCGGATCGCCCAATCCGGTAGCAATGGCAGTGGGTGGTTTGGGGAACAGTAGCAAAAATCCCTGTGCCCACCCCCACCCCCATGTCCAGCTGAGCTGCGCGATCATCAGAGGCTGTTTTTTTTTTAACTTTTAAAAGCATTTTATCTACAACCTCTTCGGCCGAAAAAATGCTTTTAAAAGTAAAAAAAAAAAACCTCTGATGATCGCGTGGCTCAGCTGGGATCATTAGAGGCTTTTAAAAGCATTTTTTCTGCAACCTCTTTGGCCGAAGAGGTTGTAGGAAAAAAAATGCCTTTTAAAAGCCTCTGGCGAGTTGCCTGATCGTCAGAGGCTTCTAAAAGCATTTTTTTCTGCAACCTCTTAAGGTTGTAGAAAAAATGCTTTTAAAAGTAAAAAAAAAAGTTGGCCATGCCCACCATCACATTACCCCCCACCACCACCAAGCCACGCCCACAAAACCGGTAGTAACAAATTTTAGATTTCACCCCTGCTCTGTATTAATGTAACCTTGCAATAAATATACAGTAGAGCTTGTAATCCTTCACTTCTTGTCTAGATTGCATTGCAAGATGAACAGATGGTAAATTAGGCTTTGGAGAAAAAGACAGAAGGACAATTACTTTCATATTCATTTGTGTGTGTGTGTATAGAGAGTATATATACTGCTGTACCTTGCCCAAAGTTGTATTGCGATCTAGTGTGGCATATAAAAATGCAACCAATCAAGAACATGGATGTGTACAATGCAGTCACCAGCAGCTTCATGGAAGGAACATTTGTGACAGAAAAACTAGTACTGTACCCTTTTGGGAAACTTTACATTAGGAAAGGAGACAGGCTGCAGGTGGACAGTTTGATGAGTTTCTCCTGATTATCTCAACTGTTTTCCAGCTGCACGGATTTTTTAATGTTCCTATGATAATCATGGTTCCTGGCAGTGCCATTTCCTTATTATCCTTTGTCAAAGAAATCTCTAGATTTTAGGAGTTCCTGGCAATGCTACTTCCTTATCATCTGTCTAAGAAATCTCTAGATCTTAAGGAGTTTCCTCCCCTAGAGTGAGAACTGTAAAAGTGTCAGACATTGGTTTCATGATAAAGACAACTATCTTAGAACAGCATCAGGAAGAATGTCTGAAAATCTTATTTTATTGTTTATTTAGGAAACGTTAATCTCTGAATGTATGAAAGGATGTCATTATTCTGAAAACCTACACCAGGGGTCTGCAACCCTAAATGCTCAAAGAGCCATTTGGACCCGTTTCCCACAGAAAAGAAAACACCGGGAGCCACAAAACCCTTCCTGTGCCAGACTATTTCTTGAGCGGCCACAAAACTAACATTCTTCTTGTGCCATACCCGTCATCGGACGTTGGCGATCATGTTGGCAATCCTATTTTTATCAACAGCCACCTGAAAAAGTGCTGCTGAATTTTGTCCAAAACAGTTCCTTAGGTTTTGAAGCCATGATGTTCTTCTTCTTCCTGGAATTCATTTGCCTTCGATCTTTCCCTGGAGTGAAGGATGCCGTATTTTTCTGGGTGTCGCATGACATGTCCAAAATATTCTAACTTTCGCTTTTTAATGGTTTTGATGATTTTCCTTGGCTTTCCCAGGCGGCTTATCACCTCCTCATTTGTGATTTTGTTAACCCAGTTTATACGTTAACAGCCATCTGTAAATCCACATTTCAAATGCTTCTAGTTTCTTCAAGTGGTTTTCTATCAAGAGGCCAACTCTCTACTCCATAGAGCAGGATAGAAAAGATGTAACATCTGACAAGCCTGATTTTCAGTCTTAGGCTTATGTTGTGATTGCCGAAGACCTTTTTCATTTTGAAGAATGCTGTTCGAGCTTTCTCTATCCTTGTCTTTACTTTACTGATCATGTCCCAAAACTAGCATATGTAGTTGAATTAAACATTGTTTTCTTCTGAAACTTTTCTTTTCTTGGATTTATCCATGATTGGCCTATCAGGGGTTGAAATAAATCGCACGCTGGCGGGTTTTGCACATTAGTGGTTGTGACACATATTTTGAGTGACAGGGAGCTGCAGCAGAGGGGTGAAACAGCCACATGCGGCTTCAGAGTCACAGGTTGCCGACCCCTGACCTACAGACTATTGGTTTCCCACAGTTGTTATATTCACTGAATTCATTTCCATCTTTTTTTCCATAGGAGGGTCAGGCAATCTTACCATTTCAGAAGAAAGTCCAGGGAGAGTAGGTTTTCTCAGCTATAAAAAAAGGTTCTTGAGAAACTAATTCCTAAATTATTATATGATTCTGATCTATTTTACAGTTTGATTGCTCTTGTATTTCAGAAAAACGCTGGTCTTTTACTGTATAATTTGGCCTGCCTATTGTTTACCGATATATAAAAACGATCAAGAAGGAACAAGGCTATAAGATCTAACAAAAATTACAAAAAGGATTTGTAGGAGGTTGTCTGGTTGCATCAAGACAGGTATGATACAACAAACTCACATTTCTAATCCAGATTTGGTCATGTAATTTAATCCAAAATGGGCAGACTAAATTCAGAATTGCACTGGACCATGAATGCATATCTCCCTGCCCCACCTTAGTGAGTGGAATTGCTAATCAGAACCATTTCAGAATCCTGGTAATGTCATTCTCGCTTCCAAATAACAAAGACATACATGGGTGGAAACTAATCAAGGAGAGAAGCAATTTAGAACTAAGGAGAAATTTCCTGACAGTTAGAACAATTACTAAGTGGAACAACTTGCCTGCAGAAGTTGTGAATGCTCCAGCACTGGGAGTTTTTAAGAAGAGATTGGATAACCATTTGTCTGAAGTGGTGTAGGGTTTCCTGCCTAAGCAGGGGGTTGGACTAGAAGACCTCCAAGGTCCCTTCCAACTCTGTTATTCTATTCTATTCTATTTTTAAGAACAATTGCCAGTGGTTTCCAAAATACTGCAAATACCAAATGTGTGTATTACCTGTGTGTAGTCACAAACACTTATTTTTCTAGTTGTTTTTCACCCACACTATATACAATAATTCATATAGATAAACTGAATAATTATCTAAATCTATAGCCACTATCAAATTGCAGAAGAAGGGCAGATTGGATTTAGGAATAATAATCTCACAACTGCTTTTTACAGGATATTTATACAATGCCATTTGTCTATCCATTGCAAAGTGATGGGCCATGCATAAATGAAATATCTAATACACACGTTCTAGAGAAGCCATATTTTATAAAATGTGCAGTGCTCACTGTTCCTTAATTTGAAGATGGGCAGTAACCATTATATTGACTAATAAATTGTATAAATCAATTCATTTTTGTGATTCTCTACAAAGTGAGAAAATAACTTGGGCACTATCACCTATCCTGTTTATGGCACTTTAAATTTTAAAACGATACTCATTAACATAAAATCTTTAAAACAAATTTCCCCTAATTTTATTTTAAAAAACAAACAGCGGCATTATTCTTTTTCTTTCTTTTTTTGCCTATAATGTAATAATCATCTCATTACTCTATTCTATTGGTAAAATAAAACATCGTTTTTATTTGGTTCATATTGGGATACTCTGATGCTTTCGTTTGACCTCGTTTTCAAAGTTTAGAAAAGTTGTGATGCCAGATGCACAATTAAGACAATGTGTGTAAAAGGGGACAAGGTTTTGATCACATGCTTTGATAGTCACTTTACATTTTTAAAATCCTTTCTTGCCCTGTGCAGATTCCCTTAGGATATGGAAAGAGTAGTTCAGCCCCACTGTTGCCTGAAAAGGAAAAAAATCATTCTTTCAAATGTGTGGTTATAATTAGTTTGTGTTAATTCTTCATGAAAGCTTAACCACGTCAAACATTTGACAGTCATCCCTCTTATCTGGTGACATTTATTGTACAAACAACGGAAAGGATAAAGGGAATGCAAGGAACTGAAAATACAGTTACAACACATTAGAAACGTTATGGCTTCGTTAGTTATTTTAAAGGAAAATTTGTGTACTTTCTCAGTTCTTTGGTAAAGTTATTGATAAACCATGAGATTAACAAGGCATATCATTGAGTGTATTGCTATTGTCCACTTGTGGTACTTCTGGACAAGTAATCTAACCAAATCCAAGCTTTGAATATCACCATTTAGTATGTTTTCTATTTAGCTATCATATTTCTAACACCACCCTACCAGCCACATAATCTCTTCCAAGAAAACCAACAACTTCCTTTTTTTACAGAAGGAAAAGAGAAAATGCTTTGAGATTGTAAGGGTGACACTTGGTTGACATAAAATATTGGAGGCTAAAGATGTTTGCCATCTAAGTTAGAGAGATTAATTCTCAATATAAACGTTAAACCCTTTGCAATTTACTTTTCCTTGTAAATCTTGGCTTGTATGGCTTCTTCTGATAATATTACTTTACTAGCACTGACAAATCAGAAGAATACAGGTAGTCCTCGGCTTACGACTACAATTGAGCCCAAATGTTCTGTTGCTAAGTGAGACATTTGTTAAGTGAGTTTTGCCCCATTTTATGGTTTTTTTTCTTGACACAGTTATTAAGTGAATCATTGCAGTTGCTAAGTTAGCAACAGTTGTCAAGTGAATTTGGTTTCCCCATTGACTTTGGGACACTGCAAGCGTTGTAAAGTGTCAAGTGTCTGAATTGTGATCATATGCCCATAGGGATGCTGCAATGGTTGTTAAGTGTGAAAAACAGTCATAAATCACTTTTTTCAGTGACGTAACTTTGAACAATCACTAAATGAACTGTTGTAAGTCAAGGACTGCCTATATTTCCAGTAGGTGCTGATCATCATATACAAAAATGCACTCTATACATATTCAGATAAATGAGAAGTTAATAGTAGATTAGGGTTAATTGCAGCCAAAGGCTTAAACAGATATAAGAGAGTATAGTCTACAGCATAACTTTAGCTTTTAGGACAATATGAATCACATTAGCTTTTTTAATACATTCATTACTTTTTAAAAAGGCATTTTTAAAGCAGTATTTTTTAAGACACCTAGAAGTCCATCATTAGAAACCAAGTAGATACAGTTCCACTGTTCCAGCAAGTTTTTTATCCAGTGCAGTCTTGGCATTTCTTTTCATTTTACCTACATTAAAAAGAACAGAAAGATTAAAGAAGTGCAGTAATACCATCTAATACAAAGGAGTACTGCTTTCAGGTGTTGATTAAAGCTGATAGTTTTAAACATCCCACTTCCCATTCTACCAGCCACTGGCATTTTTTAAAAAATGTATGCAGTGCTATAAAAAAAAAACTTGCTCACCTGCAGTTGTCTGATAGAAGCCACAACGGCATCAGAACAGCTGTGATATCTTTTCCCCTCTTTGCTTGCCTTGCCAACACCCACGCACAGCTGCACATTAAAGCAATATCTGATACGCCTTTCACGGACTAATCAGAAGTCCTTCACTTGGTGTTATTCCTTGTAAACCTTCCCAGCCAACTTTCCAACTGACATGGCAAAAGTGGCTCACTGGCTAAGATGCTGAGCTTGTCGATTGAAAGGTTGGCAGTTCAGCGGTTCAAATCCCTAGTGCCGCATAACGGGGTGAGCTCCCGTTATTTGTCCCAGCTTCTGCCAACCTAGCAGTCTGAAAGCACGTAAAAAATGCAAGTAGAAAAATAGGGACCACCTTTGGTGGGAAGGTAACAGTGTTCCGTGCACCTTTGGCGTTTAATCATGCTGGCCACATGACCACGGAGACGATTTCGGACAGCGCTGGCTCTTCGGCTTTGAAAGGGAGATGAGCACCTCCCCCTAGAGTTGGGAACGACTAGCACATATGTGCAAGGGGAACCTTTACCTTTATATAACCTGTACTTCAGGCAGACATATTTGGAGACTAGATCTCGAAATCTGGTGCTCTTCAGACATTTTTGACTAATTCCCACCACACTTTTTTTTCAGTGTGAACACTGCTGCTGCTGCTGGTGGTGGTGGTGGTGGGGTGTGTATGTGTTTAAGACAGTTGGGTGAGAAAATAAAAAGGGAGTTTTTCATATATTCAAAAAGAGAATCAGTAGGCATCGTCTTCTCTCCATGTATGTCACTTCCCCGGTTTTTCCTGGTGTATACATTGAAGATAGTTTTTATCTTCTTACCCCACTGTCTTCCCCTTTTCAAGGTTTATCCAGTAGTCATTTGTAATTCAATACAGCGACCATTACTGGGGCAATTGATAAAATATTATTTCTCCTATGTCCAAAAAGACATTCCATAAACAATCCTTATCCTTCTCATTGAGGATGGTGGCCTGATCTTAATTCACTGCTTCAGTAGTTCTGTAGCATGAAAGTACATAAATTGGGGCATGAGGTTAGGTTATTTGAGGAACAACCTTACACCTTTGGTCACTACTTGAGCCATCAGTCTGGCCAAAAATGGTTCCCACCTACAGAACTAAAGAGTGCCATCTAGAGGGACACTAGAAGTTTGCCTTTTCTATCCCTCTGCCTGCCCTCTGGAACACCATTCCCTCCAACCTCCGCATTATTTTGACCCTATCTTTACTAGTCTTTTGAAGAGTCCTTAAAACTTGGCTAATTAGATAAACCTGTGAGATATACTTAAGTATTGTTGATGGCTACCCCAGTTTCCACTTTTTTTTCATTTTATTCCAGTCCATTCTCATTTTTAATTTTCAGCTTGTATTCTTACGCCAAATGTTTTTGATGATGATCTATGTTTCCCACCCAAAGCTGCCTCTGTGAGATGGGTGCAAATAAATTGAATAAAATAAACAAGCACCCCAACATTTCTTTAATGTTTGTTCAGCCTGTTCAAACCCAACAGTCCCAAAATTTCAACAACCTGGACACTAATAGATACAGGATCCCTCAGATTTACCTTCTAACTAAATCCCTTTTAATAAGGGATTTAGACATTCCTGTGTCGGGTAGTACTATTTTCCACACCATTGCTGTCTTCTGATTTCCTGTACAGAATAAAGAAAGATGGGTTCAGGTTTTTTCCCATCATGGATTAATTTTTATTAAATTCAATATGGACATTTACACTTAGATAGGTTTTCCCATTTGTTAACACTTGCTTGGCTAAATGTCCCCAGCAATAGAGCAGAATAGAGACATAAGATATGGTTTAAAAAAGTAGAAGCTAGCTATCAGTGAGGCTTCATATCTTCTAGAACAGGGGTCTCCAACCTTGGCAACTTTATGACTTGTGGACTTCAACTCCCAAAATTCCTCTCTGGGAGCTGAAGTCCACAAGCCTTAAAGTTGCCAAGGTTGGAGACCTCTGCTATAGGTGACCTTTTTCAGCCTATGGAGAAACACAAAAATGAGAGCTTTTTATTTTGTTTATGTATTTATTTAGTTCATCAAACATGTATAATAGATATAAGTATAAACATGATTTTGAATACAGGAAATGGATACAAATAAATGGGGACAGTAGGACAGGGATGTAGGCACATTGGTGCATTTATGCACACCCCTTACACACCTCTTAGGAATGAGGTGAGGTCAACAGTAGACAGTCTAAGGTTAAAGTTATGGGGGTTTGGGGAAGAAACCACAGAGTCAGGTAGCGCATTCCAAGCTTTGACCACTCTGTTGCTTCAATGTTCTGAACAAGCTAGAAACCCTGTGGTTTCATTACAATGCGTATGATAAAATCTGGTGGGATTTCCCAGAATACTGTTGTGACGTATGGAGTGTTCTATTCTAATTTGGCTAGTTTGTAGTATGTTTCTATTTAATGCATTGATTTGAAACAAACCCAGTTGATGGCTGAATTATAAATTATCTCAACATCAGCTACCCAGCAGAGGAGGGTCTAGATATGGGACTGACAGAAGTACAGTATATTCGGTTAAATAGGTTGTTGGGGTTTGTTTCCCTGGGTTGTCCATCCTAGCAACTAGCTAGTTCACAATCACAGTAAATTAAAACCTAAGTATTATTAGGCTTTGTATTTAGGAGGTTGCCTGAGTGAGTGGTTGAACATGGGAAAAACCTGAGAGCCTAGCATAACAAGAGGACTAGAAGAAAAACCACCATTTCCTGTAACAGTTTTGTTCTCAGTAAATCTCTGGTCTCTTGGAAATGTGTACATTGCAGATATGAGTTTGCAGTATGGAAGCAAAGAGTGGCTTTGCCTATTCAACTGCTTTGTCAAAAAATAAAAATAAAAAAATCTCCTTTTTGAAATCATTCCCTATCACTTTGGTTGGACGATGGGGAGAAACAGTCTGATACGACCATTACTATTTTTAAGCAGAATAGCATTTCAGTGAATGTCTCTTACGAGGTACATGTGAAAAAAGATCAAACTTCATTACATTAGAAGAAGCTTGCAATTTTTTTCTTCCTATTTTGCAAGTAGAGTCAGCAATGTTCAAACACAACAATTCGTACTCACTTTCATTAGCAGACAAATAAACAACTTGGCATTTTTACATTTAATAAGACTTGGCATATGTTTGAGGCTCAGTGGGTTTCCTGCCAACCACCCTCCATTCTACTACTAAACAAATGAGACAAAATTAATCCTTGACGTGCAAACCCCCCCCCCCCATTACAATTGAATGGTAATGGTGTTGGTTATCACCTGTTATTGTTTCAACTTTACACTACTTTTGTAGTGTAACATGAAACAGTATTGCTTTAACTTTACAACAAGAACATTATTACTTACAATGTTTCTACTTGTTCGAATTCTTTTCCAACTTCTGCAAAGAGAAAAAAACCAATGTGATTTGTATTTGCTGTTGGTATATTTTACTCACTTACTTATTTATTAATATTTCAAGCCTGATCTCAAGCCTTTGAGTCAGTCTTGGCTCCTGATGACTGTCTGGACTAAATGTTTCCATTTTTTGGAAGTAGTTTGCCATTGCCTCTTTCTTAGGACTGAGAGAGAATAACTGGTCCAAGGCACACAGTCAATTTTCAAGGTGGAACTAGAACAAGAACAAGAACAATTTCCTGGTTTCTAACATGGTGCCTTAACCACTAGACCAAACTGTATATAATTTTGTTTGTTTGTTTGTTTAAGGGATTCTATAGTCAATTGTATAGTTAATGTAATGGATTAACATGACTGCTTACAAAATCTTTCTACAAAAGGAATCATGCCTATTGACTTAGTTGAAAATATGGAAAGAGCAAATTTCCAAAAATGGAATACTGCAGCTGGAAGCACATTACATTGCGTGAAATACTTTTCGCACTAACACTGCAAGATAAAATGCTGCTGTTTTTTCCTTCAGTGTGCAAAAGACCTTTGCCCATTTAATTACCAGTATAATTAACAGCCACATTAGTTTAATGTCAATACATTTCCTCTCTTATAGTGCGACTAGGTGATTTTACTTCCTATTTACTTAAATAGTTATTTTTTTTAATACTGCCAACTACTGAAATCTCCTGGCTGTATGTAATAAAGACATAATAACATACAGTAATAAAACATAAAATAAGTAATTAGTGAAGTAATAAAATTAAAAAACAAATTAAAACTCTTGGTAAGTAATACCAATACCAAGTAATATCACGATGTAAAAAAGAGATTGAGACTTTAGAAAGAGTGCAGAGAAGAACAACAAAGATGAATAGGGAATTGGAGGCTAAAACATATGAAGAACAGTTGCAGGAACTGGGTATGTCTAGTTTAATGAAAAGAAGGACTAGGGAAGACATGATAGCAGTGTTCCAGTATCTCAGGGGTTGCCACAAAGAAGAGGGAGTCAAACTATTCTTCAAAGCATCTGAAGGCAGGACAAGAAGCAATGGGTAGAAACTAATCAAGGAGAGAAGCAACTTAGAACTAAGGAGAAATTTCCTGACAGTTAGAACAATTAATCATCACAACTTGCCTCCAGAAGTTGTGAATGCTCCAACACTGGAAGTTTTTTGTCTGAAGTGATGTAGGGTTTCCTGCCTAAGCAGGGGGTTGGACTAGAAGACCTCCAAGGTCCCTTCCAACTCTGTTATTCTATTCTAATAACTCTCCCCATAAAAAGGGGGCTATGTATTGAACCTCTTTTGGAAAAGTTTCAGTTCTTCCAATGTGATAAGAAGCACACATAGGCATTTGGCCCAAGATACAAGGACATCATGTATGTCATGAAGTCATCTCACAAATGACACAAAATATGCAGTTCTTATGCAGGATGAAGTTATGATACACATGGGATCATTTCCTACTCCCCCACCCTGGATATCCATAGCCATCAGACACAACTACAAGAAAGGTGCCTGAAGGGGAATCTCTCCAGGTGATGCTAAAGAACATGGGTGATGCAAGGTATGTATGGAGAATAAAGTGTTTTGCTACACTGTAATCTGGAACCAAGGCACTTTCAATTTCTTAGAGACCAACTGGAAGACATGAGTTTTCCCTTTCAGTGGCCACAGATATTATTTTAGGATTCGCAACATTTCTCTCCCAGTCCACCACATTCCTTTCTGATAGGGCAACAAAAGCACAAAATGAAACTGCAGCTCAACCTCTTTGTCGAGTTCAATTTTAAAACATGAAATATTTGAATCACATACAAAATCTTTTATTTATCTTGTTCAAAAATATAGCATCTGCGTGATTCCACTCATCATTTAGCTTTCTACTGAATAGCAAATAAACCCAGATACTTTGAAGTAAGCACCATTTCCTTAGAGATGTTTTGAGAGGCAGATGTATCCAGTTACTTGTGCCCTGATTCTATGAATGGCTTTCAAAAGAAGAAGAAAATCCTCTGGTAAAGCTACTCTTTGTTAGTTATAATAAAGCAAGGATGGCAGTCAAGGATTTATGGGCATCATGTACTGTCCGACTACAAAAATTGCTGGGGGGAAAAATCAGCAAATTCAGGAACAGAATTTGCTAGCGACACATGCTAGCAATTTCACAGATGGACAAAATGAATCATTTTGCTTGCTGGCTCAAAATTGAAAATCATTTTTATGGGAAAATCATTTTGTCCTGCATACACTAGTAAGGTCAGGCTTTACCTCCTAAAAGGAGCCCTGTCAGCAACATCTGCATTATGCAGCAATGCCAAAATGATAACATGCACACAGATTTTTTTTTCTTTACACTTATGTTTTGATGTCTGGTGCATGTACCTAAACCATGCCATTTGTCTCACAGTGTAGTCACATTTTGTTGTGTGTGCCCTTCTTACTCCCAAGAACTGTGTTCACTTTTTAAATGTAGCCCTGGATCCATCACATGAAGCTAAAATGCAGTCCTCAGCCAATAAAAGGTTACTTGACCCTATAACTTTGTTCTTAAATTCTAATAACAGAAAACTACCAGAGGAAACAAGGTTTACCTATCGTTATGGTTTAGTGCAATCTTTCCCAACTTTGCATGCTCCATTCAAAGTTGGACTTGTTCTTACAATTCCTCTTACATTATGTATCTTGGCTCAGGAATTCTGGAAGTTGAGGTCCAACACAATGGGAACATATCGACACAGGCTACTGGTAGAAGCCATATTGATGTTCCACATGTCATACATCATGATACAAATTATAGCTCAGCAAATTAGTTTATCTGCATAATTTGTGTGATAACATAATGACATAATGCAAGAAATTAATTACTCTTCCTTATCCTCTGAGATCCCCAAGAAGCTTCAGTCATAAACAGAGGTTTACCATTCATATCATCCCGTTGTTATTGCACAAAAACACCAAATAAAAGAAGCATATTTGAAGATGTTATTCTTCCATATCTTACCAGTATTAGCTTCTTTCTTTTTGGAAACCACTTCAAAGATAAAAATAAGCGCTACTAAAATGATAACTTCAGCAGCTATTACAAGAAATGGTTTGAGAGGTGTCAGATATGTCAGGACTTTGAGAGACACTTTTCCTTTGCTTTCACCTAGTAGAAATCCAGCTTTGCACCAGTATGAACTGGTGTCTAATTCAGAGAGATCAAAGATCTTCAGTTTGGTTGTGTTTGCAGGTGTCTGGATAAAGCTGTACTTCTCTGGCATCAGGGTAGAATTAATAACCACCTGATAGAAGAAAAAAAGAGTAAAGAATCTTCATCATACACCACTCATAAATCATTCTAAATTCCAATATATAGATATTTAAATATATAAATGAAGATTCTGACACAAAAATTATAACAGTGAAATAGAAACATGAAAGGGAAATTAAAAAACAAACAATCTTTGGAAATCTATGAATATTTGATTCACAGTCCAGCTGGGGTAAGATTGGGTCTACATTACAAATACATGTCTTGAAAAGTATGTCGAAATGATGGGGCAAGGGGATAGGATAGGATTCCTCCTGTAAATGAAAGAGAACTTTACCTCTCCACTTCCATTATTTGAATACCAGATCCAAAAACTTGGGTTAAACTGGGTTTTCCCATTGCCAATATCACAAGTCAATACCACGGTGTCACCCACATAACTGATTATATGGTCAGACTTTACATGGACTTGAGGCACTAAGGGAAAACAAAAACAACAAAAAAAGAACTGAATTGCCGTATGAGAAGAGCACATCTTCCTTCCCCCATCGTTCCCATTTTCTATTCAGGGATGATCAAAAGAATCCTGTTGTATTGTAATCCTGTATGGTTTGGAAGCATTATTGCTTCACACACAAAAGCTGCACACACAGTGGTGAGGACAGCAGAAAAGATTATTGGAAGTTCGCTTCCTTCTATCCAGGACATAGCCCAAGACATAGCATATAAGCAATGCTTGACCAGGATCCACAGTATTGTCAGAGATGCTACACATTCTCTCCATGACCGGTTTTCTTTGTTACCTTCCCGGAGGAGGCTTCGTGGTTTCCGAAGCAGAACAACTAGATTATGTAATAGCTTTATATCATATAGAATCAACCTTGTTAATTCTCAAGACACTTTTTTCCGCTATGCGTTAAAAACGGACTATGTTTATGTTTATCCAGAGAAAGAGCGAGCGCGAGATAGAGGGAGGGAGGGAGGGAGGGAGGGAGGGAGGGAGGGAGGGAGGGAGAGAGAGAGAGAGAGAGAGAGAGAGAGAGAGAGAGAGAGAGAGAGAGAGAGAGAGAGAGAGAGAGAGAGAGAGAAGTCTGCTTGCTTGCGGTGGGGCAGGAGGCCACACAGCATGCTAGCGGTGCCGCCGTGAGGTGGGGGGGTGGAACTGCCCCATGCGCCCTGCACTGGCTTACCTCAGGGACATGAAGGGACATGACACTCGACTGAAATAGGTGCCGAAATTTGTGCAATTTCAATTGCCTCCTCCTGAATTCCTGAAGGCAATTCTAGTAAAGTATAATTAAATGCATTTCCAATTTAAAATGATAAGATTATTCTAGGGACTGATGCTTTCAGGGATCAGGGAAGCAACCCTTCTCTCCCCCCTGCCCTCATTCTGTGGAACAGGATGGTTTTTAGGAGGGCCTTTAAAACATGGCTATTTCATCAGGAAACCATTTCTGCCTCTTCCTCTTTCTTCTGAGCTATCAAGATGTCACCCACTCATCTCTCCTTCCAACTCTGAGTCAGTACAAGTTAGAATGGAACCAGAGAAGCTACCTTTGTTCTTATAACATTCTGTGGGGGTTATGGGTACATTAGCTTTGGGCTGCCTATCAGCTTCTGGCTCAACTTTTGCAGAAATAGAATATGGTACTTTATAGGCTTTCAGAAGACTAATATGGATCTTGGCATATACAACTGATAGTTTGCTCCCTTGACACAGCTAGAATTGAGAGGAACAGAAACAAAATGTCACTTGCAGAAGTGAGGGGAGTTCAATATAGTATTATGAGAAAAACTGTTTCTGCAGCTTCCTGAATCCACCAATTTTGTTTTGAGCCCCCAGAGATTCTCTCATATGGATTATTTCCCTTCTCTGTTGCATTTGGAGAATTTGAAAGGATTTTATATAGAGACATTGAAAACCCATGAAAGTTTTGTGGGGGTTTTTTTTGTATCAAAGCAATCCTCCAAGCAGGCCAAAATAATTAGCAAACAGGCCCTGGCTGCATGAAAGTTGTCCATTCTGCTCTAGATCATAAAATACAATTTTAAGGGTGAAGGTTTTTTTTTATTTATTTATTTTTAATTTGATTTATATGCCGCCCTTCTCCGGAGACTCAGGGCAGCTTACAGTGCGTTAAGCAATAGCCTTCATACTTTTGTATATTTTATACAAAGTCAGCTTATTGCCCCCACAAACTGGGTCCTCAATTTACCTACCTTAGAAAGGATGGAAGGCTGAGTCAATCTTGAGCCTGGCGAGATTCGAACTTACTTTAATTGCAGACAGCTGGTGTTAAATTGCAGTGCCTTGTCTGCAGAGCTATCCAGGCTCCTAGAAGGTTAGAATGTTCTTCAGTGTATTTTGTTTTACACCAACTTCTAGCTATTGGCAGTAGGCTCAAGGTAGATTTTGTCTTCCATACTTAATGATTTATATGGAAATAATGTCCCTGGTTACATCTATAAATAGCTATGGTTCTAAACATTCCTGGGAATTAAGTCACATGGAAATAACTTACTCAAAATTAACATGATTGCTAATTGTTAATTGTGTCTGGACAAACATGATTGGCTGTGGGATACATAACTGCAAATGAGATTTATGTGCAAGTTCATATATCATTTCCTACTAAGGTAGAAATTTGCCATTATATGCAGGGGTGGTCTTAAAAAACTTTAGCAAGGGCTTCTCTGCCCAGTTGTTGGGTGGGTGTGGCCATGGTGGGTGTGGCCTAGTCAGACTCCTGCACCATGGCGGGGGGGGGACATTTTTGCCCTCCCCGGGCTCCAGAGGCTTTCCTCAAGCCTTCGGGAGGGCAAAAATGGCCTCTCCAGGCTCCGGAGGCCCTTCCCAAACTTCCAGGAGGTCCGTTTTTCACCCTCCCCAAGCCTCTGCGCACACCCTGCACTTACCTGCATCTAAAACAGGCCGCTAGAGCAGGGGTGGGTTCTAAATTTTTTTACTACTGGTTCTGTGGGCATGGCTTATTTTGTGGGCGTGGCTTGATGGTCATGTGACAATTATTTAGGATTTAGCAGAGGTACTGGTCTACCAGGCTTTTAACTGCTTGCAGAGCTGTACCGATCTACCTGTTTATTTTTGCAGGCACTGGTCTATCCATTTATTTTTGCAGGCACTGATCTACCCGTTTATTTTTGCAGGCACTGATCTACCCGTTTATTTTTGCAGGCACTGGTCTGCCCATTTATTTTTGCAGGCACTGATCTACCCGTTTATTTTTGCAGGCACTGGTCTATCCGTTTATTTTTGCAGGCACTGATCTACCCGTTTATTTTTGCAGGCACTGGTCTATCCATTTATTTTTGCAGGCACTGATCTACCCGTTTATTTTTGCAGGCACTGGTCTGCCCATTTATTTTTGCAGGCACTGATCTACTCATGTATTTTTGCAGGCACTGGTCTACCCATTTATTTTTGCAGGCACTGGTCTACTCATTTGTTTTCTTTTAATGCTGATCAGCTGTAGAGCGGCCCTTTGAAGCCCTGCGGCAAGAGTTTAAACAGTTTTTTTTCCCTCTAGCCATCAGCTGGGACTCAGGAGGCAGCAATAGATTGGGGGTGGGGCCAAATAAAAAGTAAGAATAACGTGGGGGGGGCGGGGGGAGAACCGGTTCGGTGACATCATACCGACACTACCAGCTCAGCAGAACTGGAAGGAACCAGGAGGAACCCACCACTGCGCTAGAGGTTCTCCCAAACCCCTGCAAACCCCCAGCAGCCCACCCCTGATGTAAGAAAGGATCATGCTTGCAAGTTATGTTTCATTCCCAGTTAAATGGGGTTTTCCTACAATGGCCTGAATATTTTCACTGTTATGCAGATAATCAAATTTAACATGACCCAAGCTTTTCGTACCAGAAGCCAATAACTGTGGAAACCTAGTTTCTGCTATTTTTCTCATTCAAAAACAAGCAAGCTAAAAGAAAAAGCAGTTTTTGCAAACTAACTGTTAAAATTCCTGACCAAGGGAAGAAGAAAAAAACCCAAAAACTTGAGCTTGCCAAAGCCAAGTATGAGGAACCATTTAAAACATTCTGGTTTGAGCAAATTTATTTTGCTCACACCATTACCCAGCCACAAAACATAGCGGTGTGAAATATATTGCTCGTGTCTCACTGATAGATTAGAGCTGAACAAATACGCCATGAAATAAAATGTATCTAATCATTACCACTTTCCAGTCTGATTAATGTTTGTCTGCAGAGTGTAATATATATTTTTTTTATCCTAATGAAATTTTCCTTCTAAAAGTGCACTATTTTATGACTCACAATAAGCAATGGCTTATTATGACTCACAATAAGCAAATGCCTATGGAACACATAGTCATAATTATGTGAGGATGATAGATACACAACAATCCATTATATTCTTCTTGATTTAGCACTTTTGCAGCAGTTCTACTGCCAAAACTACAGTATATAAATTATTATACAGATGGGCAATTTTAAACATCCCTGATGGTCAGGGTTGATCTTTAATTCTTCCATACTCAAATTTTCTATTTTTAAATGCCCATATTATCATGCAAAAGCAATTTTCTTAGTGATAGAGCTTTTCCTATCAGGATACTGCAAATGAGTTTGGAAATGTTTAGCTGTTTCTGCATATGAGTTGGGCTTTGTAGGAGACTACTCAGTTCAGAAATTCCCTTGGGGTTGTAACAACCTCAGACTTCAAAAACTAACTAAAAGAGCAGTGAAGCTGAATTCTTTTGGGTGTCTGATGCTTGATTAGGTCTTAGATTTACATTTAAACTGTACAGGGCCAAAAGTCTAATCCTAAAAAACATCATTTTTGAAGTTTGAAAAGAGACAAGTGGAATAATCTTTCTCCCCACTGAAAGGGAATATATTTACAGCCCCAGCAGTGATTCTTCAAAATGCACTTGTTCGGTTTTAAAAATCAGTAGCAAGTGGGTGAATACAAAAGGCAAGAAATAATTAATATTTAATGGATATAGTCCATTAATCTGCATCATCGTTCTATGTTTAGTCATCTCAATAATTCATCACATTGCATCCTCAGTGAAATATCATTTTACATCAGATGATACTGCATTATCGATAAAAAGGAACAGCAACAATAAAAACTGCTGTGACATTCCATGCAGATTTGAGGAGAGGCAGAAATAATCTTAAAATGAAGAACAAAAAGAAAAGAAATTAGGTTTAAAGGAACCAGTCTTGATATGTTTTAAGTTACGTCTTAAAAGAATTTAGTATTTTGATGGTGTACAGCAAAATTCCTCCTTCGTGGTAATGAGAAAAATATATTTTTTTAGTTTGATTTGCCATTGACAACTACTGGGGTTGGTCCAGTTTTTTCCATGTTTTCATTTTTAATTGGGATGGTAGAGAGCTAATAACATTAATACAGGTAGTCCTTGACTTATGACAATTAAACTCAAATTTTTTGTTGTTAAGTAAGATTTCTTAAGTGTTTTTTTGCCCCATTTTATGACCTTTCTTGCCTCAGTTGTTAAGTGAATCACTGAACTTGATACATTAGTAACCCTGTTGTTAAGTGAATCTGGCTTCCCCATTGACTTTGCTTGTCAGAAGGACATAAAAGGAGATTTACATGACCCTGGAACACAGCAACGGTCATAAATATGAACCAGTTGCCAAGCTTCTGAATTTTGATCACCTGATCATGGGGATGCTGCAAAGGTCAGTGAAAAATGGTCATAAATCACATTTTCACTGCTGTTATAACTTTGAATGGTCACTAAATGAACTGTTGTAAATCAAGGACTAACTATCTGATAGTCTATGGAGAATCTCAATCATCCAGGTCATGGTTATCCCAAACATGCTTTTTTCAAAAGGCAACTGGACTTTCCTGTTTCTTTTTTTCCCTTTGAAAACATTTTGCTTCTCATCCAAGAAGCTTCTTTAGTTCATGAAGCTTCAGGAGAACTAAAGAAGCTTCTTGGATGAGAAGCAAAATGTTTTCAAAGGAAAAACAAGCACCTTTGGGACGTTAATATGCCAGAGCAGAAAACATGGGGTTCAATTCTCTGATTTGCTGGTAAATGGTGTGATTTGGGAAGAGTTGAGTTTTTAAAGGGTAAATTCTTGGATCTTACCTTGTAAAACAAATGTAGCCTTTATTTCTGGTGTAGTTTTATAAACACATGTGTAATTCCTCATCTGGTCTTCATTTCTGACTTTTATCCTTAAAAATAGTTAAGCAATTCATACATAATAAACACTATCGAGCTATAAAGTAAAAAGTAAAAACAAAAACAATATGAAAACAGCAATTGAAAAATATGTAACAGTAATGTTCTGGATTGATAAATGATGACATGCAAGCAGCTTGATGAAACATACAAATTTATGATAGTTGAAATATTATGAATATCCAAATGGAACATCACAGTTCAGATAACTACCGATGGAAAGGACCTCAGTCATCCTCTAATCCAGGGGTGTCAAACTCAAGGCCTGCGGGCCAGATCCAGCCCTCAGGGTGCTTAGATCTGGCCCACAGGGCCACCCTGGAAACAGCAAAGGACTAACCCATGGTGACTCTGCCAGTGAAAATGGAGCTCAGGATGCCGCGCACGGCCTGCCTGGGTCCTGTTTTCAGCTGCAACGGCCTCCTGCAGCCCTCTGCCAGAGAAAATGGAGCTCACGCCCCCCTCCCAAGTTCCATTGTCACTGGCAGAAGGCTAGCAAAACAAACAAAAGGAGAAATGTTTCCCCTTTTGCATTTGAGCATGCAAGAAGGGACAGGAAAAGAGAAAGGGAAAGATGAAGAAAAAGATGGGAAGAGTGCAAGGAAGGAAAAATAAGGAAAGAGGGGATGGAAGAAGAAAGGAGAATGAAGAGGAATGGAAAAAGAAGAAAAGGGAGGGAGGGAGGGAGGGAGGGAGGGAGGGAGGGAGGAAGGAAGGAAGGAGGAAGGAAGGAAGGAAGGAAGGAAGGAAGGAAGGAAGGAAGGAAGGAAGGAAGGAAGGAAGGAAGGAAGGAAGGAAGGAAGGAAGGAAGGTTATAATGAGAGTGAGAGAGGGTCTGAGGGAAGTCGTGCCTTAGGACTTGGCTACCACAAGGTCTGTCCCACCCTCTCCCGCCCAACATGAGTGACATCAAGCTGGCCATGCCCACCCTGGCCACGCCCATCCCATCCCCCCCCACCCGCCAAGGTCAAACACAACTGTGATGCCGCTCTCAATGAAATTGAGTTTGACACCCCTGCTCTATTTTTTTTTTTAATTTGATTTATATGCCGCCCTTCTCCGGAGACTCAGGGCGGCTTACAGTGCATTAAGCAATAGCTTTCATACTTTTGTATATTTTATACAAAGTCAGCTTATTGCCCCCACAAACTGGGTCCTCAATTTACCTACCTTAGAAAGGATGGAAGGCTGAGTCAACCTTGAGCCTGGCAAGATTTGAACTTACTTTAATTGCAGACAGCTGGTGTTAAATTACAGTGCCTTTGTCTGCAGAGCTATCCAGGCTCTTAATCCAAGCACAGCCCCCTGCAGGAATTCAGTACAATACAAGTAGTCCTCAATTTAAGATCATAATTGAGCCCAAAATTTCAGTTGCTAAATGAGACAGTTTTTAAGTGAGTTTTGCCCCCTTTTACAACTTTTCTTCCCCTAGTTGTTAAGGGAATCACTGCAGTTGTTTCTGGGGTTTTGGAAAATAAATTGACCCACTCTTCTTTGTGGCAGCCTCTCAAATAGTAATAGACCTTAGCAATAGCACTAAGACTTATATACCACTTCACAGTGCTTTTACAGCCCTCTCTAAGAGGCTTACAGAGTCAGCATATTGCGCCCCCCCCCAACAATCTGGGTCCTCATTTTCCCCACCTCGGAAGGATGGAAACCTTGAGCCTGGTGAGATCTGATCTGCCAAATTGCAGGCAGCTGGCAGGCAGCAGAAATAGCCTGCAATATTCTACTCTAACCCAGGTGTCTCCAACCTTGGCAACTTTAAGCCTGGGGGACTTTAACTCCCAGAATTCCCCAGCCAGCAAAGCTGGCTGGGGAATTCTGGGAGTTGAAGTCCCCCAGGCTTAAAGTTGCCAAGTTTGGAGACACCTGCTCTAACCATCGTGGCTCATGCAAATATTGGAAAACTGCTGTCACGTCACCCCTAGTCCTTCTTTTCTTCAGACTTGCCATACCCAATTCCTGCTGTTCTTCATATGTTTTTGTCTCTAGGCTTTAATCATTTTAGTTGCTCTTCTCTGCATTTTTTCCAAAGTCTCAACATTATTGTTGTTGTTGTTTTTGGTAACGTGGTGACCAAAACTAAATGCAGCATTCCAGGTGTGGTCTTCCTAAGGATTTATAACGTGGTTCTACATGACAGTCTTCTAGCCACTGCAAGTACCCCTCCTAGGGTGACCCTCCGTACTAAAAGATTGTTCCTCTCTACTTTAAACTATGTCAGCATGTAACAGAAAAGCCACTTACAGATATCGAGTGCACCATTTGGAGTGAGTTTCATTCCTCCTGATGGTCTCCGGATTGAAAGTTGCATTTTCTGAGTTCCAAACAGTCTCCATTTTTGCCGCATTTGTGGCGTTGCTGATGACCAAACTACACATTAGTTCAAGTTCAGCTGGACTCTCTAATGTGAAAGTTTTTGTTTGAGGAACTTTGGAAAATCCTATGGAAAATAGTTAGAGGAGATAACACTTCCCTGATTAAAAGAAAATAATTGCATATAAATATATATATATGAGTGTATTACTCAAGGAATTTTTTGGTCAACTATTAGCTTCAAAACACTTAGCACATTCAGATGAATTTGGCAATTAAAAGCTTTAGCTTTCTAAAATATTGCAGTCTCACATGCCACACGTATGTCAAACTTTGTTTCAAATACTCTAGAAGTTGAATTTTAGACATGGCTCCTAAAAAGGCCTTAGTAAGACTATGTAGGAGAATATCATACACCTAACATTTCATTCATAGAACTGCCTTGGCTGTTTGATAATCCCTTGATTTCTAACTAGATGCATTATTATGCTACCTTTTAGCCTGTGCTTAACAGTGGACATAACCAGTGGTGGGTTTCAAATTTTTTTACTACCGGTTCTGTGGGTGTGGCTTGGTAGGCGTGGCAGGGGAAGGATACTGTAAAATCTCCATTCCCACCCCACTCCAGGGGAAGGATACTGTAAAATCTCGATTCCCTCCCCAATCCAGGAGAAGGTTACTGCAAATTCCCCATTTCCTCTCGATCAGCTGGGACTCGGGAGGCAGAGAATAGATGGGGGTGGGGCCAGTCAGAATTTTTACTACCGGTTCTCGGAACTACTCAAAATTTCCACTATCGGTTCTCCAGAACTGGTCAGAACCTGCTGAAACCCACCTCTGAACATAACCTATGCTGTCATCAGAATCCAGATGCATCAGAATTTGCTATTGACTTTGAATTTGGAAGCCTGCCACAACTCAAGGAGAACCAGTTTGAGATGAATCCAATCTAATTCTTCTCTCTTAATACCCAAACTTAGAAGAACACCAAAAATGCCATAGCAATGTAGCTAATTTTCCAAAATGAATGACAGCTGAAAAAAATCTAATCGTTCACTGATTAATTTTTAAAGATGTATTTACTTTCAGAAATTCAGAATCAAAATCTTGTAATTATTGCTTTCGTTTCAGAAAGAAAACAACCAAACTCAGAAAGCAACAAGAACCCCCAGTTCAATCCGGAGCTATAAACGTTGCTTTCTATTAGTTTAGATAATGTACTAAAATGAATAGGACTATGGTTGAATGATAGATCTTTTTCACTTGGGATACAACCTGACAGTCTGCAAGGAGGATGAATGATGCATATCATGAACTCACTGCTCCAATTAAATCAAATTACATAATTTGCATAATTTTATGATAACATCTAATGACATGCATGTCTACACGTCCATCACCAGCAAAGCACAACTTTATCCACAGCTATCTCTTTCCCATCTTCCATCACTGAACAGAAAATGATGGCATTTCTTTAGGGGAGAGAATACTCTTACAACATGAATCAACAGATCATTGGTGGGATATGTCAAAATAGTGCTAGAAAATGAGTACGGTGAATCATGAGCAATCAGAAATGGGATGCTGATGAAACAGAAGACACAGAAAGCAAAAAGGCTGTAATGGAGTCTATGAAGACAATAGGAAAGATTAGATTCTGACAATGGAGTCCAAGAAGGCAGAGCTGGGGGATATACCATATAAAGGAAAGGAGAAATCGATTATGCTAAGGAAACTAATTCAGAGAATCACTATAAGATTGCATTGATGTAATGGCTAGGTAAAATCAACCATAGAATAGTAGCAGTCAGTATGGTTCTGATCCACAAAAGATCTACTGGGAAGCTGTAACTTAGAGCCTTGAAGATTAAACTGGTGTGAGCAATGTAAGGTTAATCTGCTTTGGCTACTTTGGGCTTTGCTAAATCCTTAGAACGTGAAAAACAAAGGCTGAGTAGGAATCATTTCAAAACTGAAAACATTCTCTTCCAAGTTCAAAAGCAGCTACCTCAATCAGGGCGTTGGCCTCAAATGACTTCCAACATAAATGAAAACAGTGTTCTTAGCATCAGGCAAGAAATGTCAAATTCAAGATGATTTGAGTTCAAGGCACTATGCACAAACCTGCTAAATCCTATCCATATTTACATCTTTATCTATATATTTATATCATCTGTATATGCATACATATATGCATAGGCATCCATACCCATACCCATACCTATACCTAATTTCAGCTACCGGTTCTCCAGAACTGGTCAGAACCTGCTGAAACCCATCTCTGGTCTGTTCTTCAGGACAACATGGAGGATGTGGGTCTGTGCATTTTCTGAAATCTAACAGACAAGTATATAAGAAACAGGCTTCTTACTCAGAGAAGTTATGCTTTTTTAAACATAAATCTTCTCCCTAAAAATAAGCTATCCTGGCTACATGATTATCGACGCAAGGCAGACGTCGGGGCATGGGTGATCTGGATGCAGGAGCCCTGAGGTAACTCCCCTGCCTCATGGCGGCAGTAGCACATCATGCGGCCTCTTGCCCCACCACAAACAAGCAGAAGTGGGCCTCCCATACGTGGGACGGGGGGCAGAAGACATCCCTGAAAATAAACCCTAGTGGTTATTTTGGGGCCCAAAAGAAAATAAGACCCGGTCTTATTTTCAGGAAAATGCGGGATTTAGTTGTAGTCCTTTGATGAAAATATGTGACCTATGATACCATTTTTGAGGATGGGGCAATTCAATTATTTTTAACTAGTTTTGCAAAGTTTTATTATTTGTGATTTTTTTTTAACTTAGTAATTTTATTGCTGCTAATCTCTTTGGCTTTTCTTTATAGGGAAAGAGGAAAAATAGTTTCTATTAGTCAGATATTTTCCATACAAGTCATCCTTTTGGCCTGTGGAATTCATTTGTAAATATTCAATCTGAGAAACAGGAAAGTGAAATTCCTTTGAATCTGCCCTGGCAAAGAAGGGAAATTTAACAGGGTTAACAAAGAGATACTGAGTATCATGAAGTGACTCAGAAAATCAAAGCAACTTAAAAGTTCTTATGAATACAGTTTCCACATGGGAGAACAGAATTCCAGATAATCTCAAAGTGGAAGCAAATATAAGGAAAACTCTAAATCATGATGTCATCTAGTGTCTATCTGGATTTTTGCAGTCCAGAATCTGGATCTGGAGGTTTAATATAAAATAAAAGGACTGCCTCTTTTTAGTAGCTACACTATTGTAGGGGAAGAGCAGGCTGACCTGGAAGGCAAGGTTAAATGTGTCATCAGTTTAGAGTTATTACGTTGCCACAAGAGACCTACTAAGTCCAGCCTCCTCATGAATTCTGTTGACCCTTATCTAGCGTCAAGTTAGCTTTGATCATTAGTTGACTATATTATTGTACTAGTAGTAGCAATTGTAAACACTTCTGTGGTTTCCAACTCCATAAATGCTCCTGGTTATTTGCGACTGATTATTACACAGCTTTTGTTTGCATGCAAAATTTAAATTTTACAACTATGAAATTGAATGTTGCATGCTGATTTGACAACCTCTTGTGTAAGAACAACAACAACTGACAACCTACAGAATTAAATGCTCATCCTTACAGTTTTTTTCCTCATCAATTTCTGCCCAAGCTTTCAGCTAGTTAAACAAATTGAATCAAACACTCTTATTAAATTACCTTAAATTTTACTGTTGATTCAAAAATATAATAACTAGACATCCTATGACCCATTGGGTCCTCATTTCAGAGATATGAAATGAGCCTACACAGAGAGCCTTACCTACACAGAGAAATAAAAAGACCAAGGATAGACAAAAAAGCAATGGAAGTGGGGTGACTTCAGACTTCCTACTGGCTTCCCCATTGAGTTGCCTTGTGGGAAGCTGACAGGAAGCATCAGAAACCTCCCTACTTCCCTTGAATTCCTGTCCACTTCCACATTTATTTTGCTTTTCAAAGAGAAAGTCAATGATGTAGCCAGCAGGAGGTAACAGGCTGCTGCAGATGGAGAAAATGAGGGAAGAAGTGAGGGGGTGCAAGTCAGGAGTGGCATGTGGAGATATGAGAGAGGTCCAACATGGGTTGGGAAAGAGTGTGTGGGAATGGCCAGAGATGTCACATAGAAAGGGGAGAGTGAGTGGGAGGGTGGTGGAGGTCAGGTAGGGTGAAGAAGTGCTGCATAGGTCAGGTCAGGCACATGGGGATGTAGCGCAGATCAGGGAAGGCACACCTGAGCTGACCAAGGTTGGGGGAGCACAAGGCTTCCTTCCACCCTATTCTTCCCTCCCTCCCGTCATTCTTTGCAGGTAAGTGGCTGTTGCTGTTGGGTGAAGGAGGAAGAGCGGGATTGTGAGACTGGCTAGGGAACTGTCACAGAATGTTGAAAATGAAAATCAGAAGCAGAAGCCCAGGAGCACAACTGGAAGTACCCACAACGTTTCCAAATTTCATTCCCTCAAGCTCATAGATCCCAGATTTTGGACACATTCTATAAGTTAGCCCATTTGAGTAGCTTAGTTCAAAAATTGTTGCCCTCTGATGCACAGTTTCACACAGGTAAAGGTTATGACAACATAATCGTAATCTTTAGTAGTATATAGGTTAGCATACATCTCTCTCGTCAGTCAATATTCAAGTTAAAGATTAAGAAAAACATACCCTGTATGATAATGGTATCATTCAAGAAAGGGAGCTTCTCAGCTTCATCAAAAGTTGTCATGGTGGAAGAAGGACCTGCTGTAAAAAAAAAAAAAAGTGACTAGATTTATTTCAATGGAACATCACTGAAGACATATTATGCTGACCAGATTCATTTAGACCAGATTGGTACTGGCCTCCCGGGAGGTTACACGAGGCTGGCTCCAGGGGATTATAGGTGCTTCTCTGGGTGAGGGTGCCTTTCCTGTTGCCTTGAAAGAGGCAGTAGTGAGGCCCCTCCTCAAGAAGCCTTCCCTGGACCCGGCTGAATTAGCCAACTATCGTCCAGTCTCCAACCTTCGTTTTGTGGCGAAGGTTGTTGAGAGCGTGGTGGCACGACAACTTCCCCGGCACCTGGATGAAGCTATCTATCTAGACCCGTACCAGTCGGGCTTCAGGTGGGGGTACAGCACAGAAACGGCATTGGTCGCGTTGGTGGATGATCTCTGGAGGGCTCGGGACAAGGGTTGTTCCTCTGTCCTGGTCCTGTTAGACCTCTCAGCGGCTTTTGATACCATCGACCATGATATCATGCTGCAGCGGTTGAGGGGGTTAGGAATAGGGGGCACCGTTTTGCGGTGGTTCTTCTCCTTCCTCTCCGACCGCTCGCAGTTCGTGTTGGCAGGGGGGCAGAGGTCGACCTTGAGGCGTCTCGCATGGGGAGTGCCGCAAGGGTCGGTCCTCTCGCCCCTCCTGTTCAACATTTATGTGAAGCCGCTGGGTGAGATCATCCGTGGTTTTGGGGTGAAGTGTCATCTGTACGCTGACAATACTCAGCTGTACATCTCCACCCCAGACCACCCCAACGATGCCCTTGATGTGATGTCCCGCTGCCTGGAGGCCGTGCGGGTCTGGATTGGGAGGAACAGGCTCAGACTCAACCCCTCCAAGACCGAGTGGCTGTGGCTTCCGGCGCCCCGATATAGTCAGCAGGTGCCATCGCTGACTATTGGGGGTGAATCTTTGCCCCCCACAGAGAGGGCTCGCAATCTGGGTGTCCTCCTGGACGCACGGCTGTCTTTAGAAGAGCACATGACGGCCGTGGCCAGGGGGGCCTTTTATCAGGTTTGCCTGATTCGCCAGTTGCAGCCCTTTCTGGACCGGGACGCCTTGCGCACGGTCACTCATGCCCTTGTCACCTCCCGGTTGGACTATTGTAATGCTCTCTACATGGGGCTCCTCTTGAAGAGCACTCAGAGGCTCCAGCTGGTCCAGAATGCGGCCGCACGGGTGGTTATGGGCGCAACCCGTTATGCCCATGTGACACCCCTCCTGTGCGAGCTGCACTGGCTCCCGGTGGTCTTCCAGGTGCGATTCAAGGTGTTGGTTACCACCTTTAAAGCGCTCCATGGCATAGGACTCGGGTACCTCCGAGACCGTCTTCTGCCACCAATAGCCTCCCACCGACCAGTTCGTTCCTACAGAGGGCCTCCTCAGGGTGCCATCAGCCAAGTTATGTCGTTTGGCGACGCCCAGGGGGAGGGCCTTCTCTGTGGGTGCCCCAGCCCTGTGGAATGAACTGCCCCCGGAAATTCGTAAGATCTCTGACCTCCAGGTGTTTCGCTGCGCATTGAAGACCCTGTTGTTCCGCCAGGCCGGACTATCAACACAATAGTTTTAAATTGGGGTATTTAAATTTATTGGGGTTTTAAATTTGAGCCACTTATTTAATTATTTTAAATTTTATATCATTGTTTTGTCTGTGTTTTTAAATAGGCTGTACACCGCCCTGAGTCCTTCGGGAGAAGGGCGGTATAGAAATAAAATTATTATTATTATTATTATTATTATTATTATTATTATTATTATTATTATTCATATAAAAAGCTACTCCATATGTCTCTCAAATTAGTCCATGCTATGATTTCCTTATACTATGTGTTGTCCTCTACTCAAGACTATTGCTAATGGAGGTTAGGAGTCACACATAATATTAAGCCATTACATACTGTTACAAAGAGATCCACAAAGGACCTCCAGTTCTGTTGTTTAAATGCCAATAATTCTGAGGTCTCTTATAATTTTTTTTAAAAAAAATTCTAATAATTCTAATAAATCCTCCTCTAACCAATATTCCTTGGAAATAAGCAATAATCTAAATTATGGAGGAAATGTTGATTTAATATGCCAATATAGTGTGTGTGTGGGGAGAGAGAATCTGTTAAATCTAAAAGTCTACTAATGTTTAATTTACATCATTTATATCAATTTACATCATTTGTGGATTTACATTAATTCATGTAAATAGCATAGCCTCAATTTAGTGGATAAACCTTCTATTTAACAGATATTAGCCCATTGAAATATACCTGTTGTATGTGAAGTCTGCTAAATTAAAGCCCATTAAACTGAGCATTTATCATACATCTCTGGTGATCAGGCTATTTACAATCTTTCACTACAAGGTATTTTTCCTTCCATAAGCTGCAAAACACACTTATCAGGTCATCAAATAATAATAATTGCAACAATCACATCAACAATAATATATTAAATTTGTATGCCACTTGATTCTAAATGATTCTAGGCAGCTCACAACAATCAAATCAGCAAACAAATTATAATCAAATCAATGAAAGATAAAAATTGGTAAACAACAATGAAGTAAGTAGAATTGAATCAAGATGATCCCCCCCATTCAAACCTACCCAACCTCCAGACATTGGGACATTAATAATCTCTCACTTGACTACAAAGGGTCAAAAGATATAATTGAGTATCATCAGCATCCTGAGGAATCTGAACCCCAAACCAGCAGATGGCTTCACCAGATGACCTCACCCAACAGTTTCATGTAGATGTGGAAAAGCAGGAGGGAGAGAGTAGAATCTGTAGAACTTCACATAAGAGGGCCCTAGGAACTGATATATCTCTCCC
Organism: Pantherophis guttatus; assembly: GCF_059756535.1. NCBI lineage: Eukaryota > Metazoa > Chordata > Lepidosauria > Squamata > Colubridae > Pantherophis > Pantherophis guttatus. The sequence goes on from NC_142064.1 coordinate 25,791,669, forward strand.
CCACAACCACTGTCAACTGTAACTGACTCCAGAGAAGAGAACTTCCATAAAACGGTAAACCCAAACCATGAAGCCAGCTAAGAAGGACTCCATGGTTCACAGTATCAAAAATTGCTGAGAAACCAAAGAGCCCAAAAATGGATACACAACTGCCATCCTGGCCAAGATCATCAACAAGCATAACCAAGGCTGTCTCAATGCTAAATCCCCACCTGAAACCCAAGTGATGCATGAGAGGCATGGCAAGGTTCAGAGAGGCTGTGAGGAAGTGTTGAGAGGTGCAATGCAGGCCAGGAATGGTGTGCAAAGGTGCAGATCAAGGAGAATGCATGGTGTGCACAGGGGAGGGCACACAGGGTTGTAGCACCTGCCCAGTGTGATATAAGCAGAGAAGAGCTGGGGGAGGATATGAGGGTGAGGGAGACTTACTACAGTAACTTGCAACCATCCCAGCCGGCTTCCCTATTGACTTTCTGGGGAAGCCGGCAGGGGAAGGTTACAAAAGATGATTACATGATTGTGGGTACTGCAAATGGTCACCACCTTTAAAGCGCTCCATGGCATCGGACCTGGGTATTTGCGAGACCGCCTTCTGCCGCCGATAGCCTCCCACCGACCAGTATGCTCCCACAGAGAGGGACTCCTCAGGATGCCGTCAGCCAGGCAATGTCGGCTGGCGACCCCCAGGGGGAGGGCCTTCTCTGTGGCAGCACCTGCCCTCTGGAAAGATTTGCCCCTGGAGATACGAAGGATACGAGATCTCCGGGCCTTTCGCCGTGCCCTAAAAACTTTTCTTTTCCATCAAGCAGGGCTGGCGTGAACTCCCCCCCCCTTTTTAGCTCTTTTTAGCTTTTTAGCTTTTTTAAGTGTAAATTGGGTTTTAATTGGATTGTTTTAAATTGTGGGCCAAAGCTGTATAATTCTTTTAATTGATTTTAAATTTTGTATTGGTATGTTTTTTATCCTTGGCTGTGCACCGCCCTGAGTCCAATAGGAGAAGGGCAGTATATAAATTGAATAAATAATAATAATAATAAGTATGAACTTATTACCTAATGCTCAGACCATGATCTTGTGACCTCAGGGATGCTGGGAAAGCCAGAAATTCAAGGATGGGTCATAACCACCATTTGGTCAGTGTCACTGTAATGTCAATGCTCACTAAATAAATGAGCATAGGTCAAGGACTACCTGTATTGCATTAAATATGGATTCTTAAAAAAAAAAAAACAAGGAGAGTTTAATTCTTCCTCTTCACTGAAATCACTCCACCAAATTCTTTAACCAAATGTGTTTTCCTCAATTGGAAAGAGCACATTTATTGACATCTGACTAGGGTATGGAGAGTATAGGGAATGACTATGAAGGACAAACGAAAGACTCACTACTACAGCAACAATCATACAAGTATAGCTTGAGCCTATTTCAAGAAACTACTTTAAATAAAAGTCTCATAGAGCGGGGGTCTCCAACCTTGGCAACTTTAAGACTTGTGGACTTCAATTCCCAGAATTCTGGGAGTTGAAGTCCACAAGTCTTAAAGTTGCTAAGGTTGGAGACCCATGTCATAGAGGACTCTCCATAGTTCAAGCCATAATAAAGTGAAGGGGCAGGGGGAAGCACATTGACTTGTAAGATTATACTGCCATAGATATTTACAATAAAAGTAGTCTTGACCTATATGGCACTGATTTCTTAGTTGGGTCTACCTTATTGGGCTAATTCTGGAAATGCCATCTATATGGACCTCATGTTAAATCTTGGTGGTGGGCTTCCTCCTTTGGAGCTCCCAGTTATTCAAGCTATGCCATGTTTCCCCAAAAATAAGACCATCTTATATTTTTTTGAACCCTGAAATAAGTGCTTGGCCTTATTGCCATGCGCTCAAAAGCCCGATTGGGTTTATTATCAGGGGATGTCTTATTTTGGGGGAAAGAGGGTACTTGATTGTTGTTTTAATATTGCTCTTTATGATAGATTATTGTAAGGCCTTCAGAATCTCTAGAAATGAAACAGTATATAAATTAGAGCAAGTTTTTCCCACCTTGATCTACACCATTGAAAATAGAAATATCCTTATTTAGAAGTAATAACAGCATTAGTTTTTTTTTAAAAAAAAAGTTTTAACAAGCCTTCTGATTCTGCAGAAGTTGCACTCCTTTTAGTAACACATTGTCTATAGTATTTGGATATATACTCCACCCTTCCTGTAGGTGAAGTAAAATTAATGGGAACAAATGTACTTTATTTTAGAATATACAACATTGTTTGGCCAATGGTTCACATGGGAAGAGAAGCCCAGCAGAGTTGAAGGGTTTCAAAAGAACTCTGCTGGGTTAGGAGGAAGGCCTATCTTCAAGACCAATATCCTGTCCCGCCCAGTGGCCAACTAGGTACTTTCAGGAAACCTTTAAGCAGTGTTTGAAGACAAGGCACCTGGCAACTGACAGGAAATCTGCTCAGGAAACCATTCAGAGACATAAACATCTGAATTTCCCCTAAAAGTACCCAGAACCACATTATAAATGAATGTGCCACCAAATGAAGCACTTTTTGAATCTGTGCCACTTCAGTGAAATCACCTGCCCATGTGTTCAAGTTCTGTCTACCATGCTATAATAATCTCCTTGGTGGCTTGCAACTTTTTTGTACAACTTGATCACAAAGCGGAAAAAGAGCTTATGCATTGCTTCTATTTGACAGTGAACAATCTTATCCCTTTACAATCATATATCTCTTTACTTCAATTATATCACAAAGGAAGACAACACAAGGAAATTCCTTTCAAGATTTGAGAAGAGGGACAGCCACAGAAGTGACAAATGATGGAGAAATAATGTAATAGAAAACAACAAATAACAAAGCAAAAGAACCTTAACCTAGGAGCAAAAATATCTTAATTACTAAGTGGCATCACCCAAATAAATTCTTAAAAATTCCAAGAAGTTCCCTTTGTACAGAAAGAAGATGGAGGACAGATTTTGTAGGTTAAACTATACTAAATATGGACTGGCCAAAACTTTAAGGATAATAAGCTTTCTGGACACCTTCGGGAGTCCTTCAGACTCCTTCAGAATACTTTAAAACCTAAATACTTGTAAATGCATTCATCACATCCATTCAGCATTGATGGTATTTCTATATTTCATCAAGAATTTTTAGGCATGATGAGAGAAATAAGGAGAGGCAAATTCCTGCTTTCACATCATTGAGGATATGTTGCATCCTAGAAACATCCAAATCAGTAATTATCCAGTGAAAAAAATCTGGTTTTTCTACTCTAAGATAGGAGACAGACCCAGACAGCAGCACAGTCTGTCCATCAATCTAAATAGTGTATATTCTTCAACCCTCAGAATTTTGCTACGTGATATTTTAACTCACTAGAGGCTAATTCCCACGGTGCTTATGTCAAGCAACAAAGCTACTTCATATACCTGCCTGGACAGAAAAATGTAGGTCCATCCATACATGACAAACAGCATGCTTTAGCTGCAAGAGTGACAACATTTTTAGATCAATATCATACATCAATTTTAAAGGGTTTCTTTCTGAAAATGTATAAGAGTCTAAATTCCCAAGGATGAGGATCAGGTTAATAGAAATGGGGCTTAAGCACAGACACAGTCAGACATTATAAGAGGTGAAGTTGAGCCACATTTGAAAAGTCACAGGTTCTTTGACCTTACCTTACAATTGTCACTACAACTTGAATTAACACGAGGGAAAACTGAAAAGTTGAGGAAGAAAGTTACGGATTTTACCTGTGCTGGAGAATTCTAAAGTTGTAGGTGTAGAAATTCCTGTAGTTTTCTCACTGATACTTTCTGATGGAGTAGAAGTCTCTAGTTTTATGTAAAAATAAAATCCATAATTAGTTACAGCAATACAGAATATGTATTTCTTATAACAGGTTTATGGTAAAGAATAGGTGAGAACAACTTGGTGGTAATTGTTGCTATTCCTTTTATTAATTTCTTGCAATGTTCTATTGATATTTAATTGGTTGTTTAATAATTTTGGGAGATTTTCAACTATGCTTTAGTAGACATGGCAATTTTTCATCAATTTAATCAATTTAAATCCATTTAAAAGTCCCTGTTATTATGGGTAATGGATTTGTGTGTTACCAGAAGAAAAGCATTCACCCAATCTTAGATAATTTATCCAGGTTTGGGAAGCATTACCTTAGACCAAGAACAATACTTCCATAATAATTAATTAAATATCTCTATCCAACTTTACCGAGCCTAACTAAACCAGTTTTTCAACCATATATATGTTTGATATTTTTTCCATCATGGAAAGGAATTAATTTTGAAAGACTTCTCCTGTTCCTTTTCCAACTGACTTTTTTGGCAATTGTGTTTCAGGGCTCTTAAAATCTATTTGTAAAGTTGAAAAGTGAAACAATTAATGTTGCATTACTGATGACTCACAATATAGAAAATAGGGTATTGATGGCTAGGTGGGTGGGTATGTATGTATTTTCCTCTTGTTAATCAAGACTATAATAAAAGTCATTTTGGGAAGTTTCCATATTTTTGGTAAACTGCGCAAATTTGTCGAGAGATATTGACACAGAAGTTCCTATATTTAATCTTGCTATATAACACAGGACATAGGACATACAGTATGTAGGAAAAATCTTGAACCTTTCCTTCCTTTTCCACTTTGTCCTGAAAGGTTTCTTGAAAAGGTGCTGGGAGATTTTAAGAAGGAATCCTTAATATTCTTCCCAACCGTTTTGCATGACTTCTGCCATCTGAGCAGCCCTGAACAAATGTTCTAACTGAGAGAGATTCTGAACCTTTTGGAAGAAAGCAATCTGCGTGTTAACAAGGGTGAAATACTGATTTTGCCTGAGTCACAGAAGAGAGGAAATAATTCATTTCTGTTGTCTGGAGCCTTTTCGTCATGTAATGCCAAAGATCCCGTTTCTCTCTTCTTCGCCTTGCTGCTTGCAAATAACATTTTGTGCTGACACCAGACAGATGACCTCATTTCAGATAGACCCCAAAGTGGAATGAAGACAGAGTGTCTCATCAGAATCCATTATGCCTTTGTCAATAACTGACTAGGAAATTAAATCAAGTTGGTGCTCTCCACTGGACAAAATATGTCTTCTGGTTTCTAAGGCAAACCAGTGGCCTAGTCTCTATAGATCAGTTTAAGTTTGTATCAAAGCTTCCTGAATGCTCAGAGGTTCTCATTCAGAAAAAAAGTGACGAGCAAAGAATAGTTAGGCAAACTCTATCATAAGGCAGAGCCAAGCAGCTTCCTTTAGCATGGGAGGTACCTCTGAATTAGGGAGACTACAGATAGTCCTTAACCTACAATCACAATAGTGACCAAAAAAATTGTCATTAAAGAGTGTGGTTGTTAAGTGAGACAATACATGACCTCCACCAAATTTTATGACCATTTTTGCTGTGATCGTTAAATAAGACATTAAAATGACTGCAGCTTCAACCTTCCTTGCTAGCATCCCCACTGGTTTTGCTTGTTGGAAGCCAGCTGGGAAGGTAACAAATGGCGACCACATACTACAACAGTTGTGTGAGAACTGGTCATAAGCCACTTTTTTCAGCACTGTCAGAACTTTGAATGGTCGTATGTCAAGGAATGTCTGTATACAGACTGATCCATTTGTTTTTTTCTGAAGTGTTGAAGTAAGAAGAACAGTATTTCATTCTCCACTTCAGCCAACGTGTCTTAAGAATGTCGTTTGGAACAGGGTGGATTTGATTTAAATCGAGTTGATTTAAATCACAATTTAAATCATGATTTAAATCACTAGTAAAACGGCTTGATTTAAATCAAGTCGATTTAAATCATAATTTTTAAAGAGCAACTGTCATCTCTGCTACTCCTTTCACCCAGTTGACTCACCGATAGTCCCAGTGTTGCAGAATATACAGCCTCATGCTACATAACTAAGCTCCATTTCATGCTGAATAAACTAAATTATTTATGTATCTTAAATAGAAAACTACCTTACGATAGATTTTTACCCCAAAAGTTTTTTATTAAAATAAATTTGATAAAAATCAAAAAAATCCGATTTAAATCAAAAAAATCCGATTTAAATCAAAAAAGTCTGATTTTTTTGATTTTTTTAAAAAAATCATTGATTTTTATCCATCCTGGTTTGGAATGTTAACTGTAAGGATTTATCTTCTGTTACGTTGGATTCCATGATTTCTTAAACCGCATTTTGACTTTTTTTTTAACTTTTTTGAAATATATAAAAATGTTTAAGCCATTTACAGCCCACAATGCAAATGGGTGGTATATACCAGGGGTGAAATGCTCCCGGTTCGGACCAGATCGCCCGATCCAATAGTGATGGAGGTGGGTGGTTCGGAGAACCGGTAGCAAAAATACCTGCGCCCCCCGCCACATGCCCAGCTGAGCCCCGCAATCATCAGAGACTTTTTAAAATTATTTTTAAAAGCATTTTTTCTACAACCACTTTGGCCAAAAAAATGCTTTTAAAAGTAAAAAAAAAAACCTCTGATGATCGTGCGACTCAGCTGGGATCGTCAAAGGCTTTTAAAAGCCTTTTTTTCTTTTAAATGCCTCTGACGATCCAAGCTGAGTTGCCTGATCGTCAGAGCCTTTTGAAAGCATTTTTTTACAAAAATGTTTTTAAAAGTAAAAAAAAAAAAAATGGCCACACCTACCCAGTCACATTAACCCAACCACCGCCACCACCACCATCAAGTGACGCTCACAGAACCGGTAATAACAAATTTTAGATTTCACCACTGGTATATTCGCTAATGTAGTCATCATAACTGTTCGAATACTAGCACTATCTGATATGCCAATATTCACATGCTACATTGTGTGTGTGTGTGTGTGTGTGTGTGTGTGTGTATTGTGTGTGTGCGCTTGTGCTCAATATGTCAGTTTCTGAAGTTTGTGTTACATTCATTTCAAGTGAATTACTGGTCCCGGCATCATTTTATATGAAAGCACATACAATAAATAGCCTGTGGAACTCATTGCCACACATATGTTAATGGCCACTGACTGTTGGACAGCTTTAAAAGGATAAATTTCATGGAGGAGAGGTCTATCTATGACTTGAAATGCAACATTACTTCTGGTTTGGAGGCAGCATGCCTCCAAATACCAACTCCAGGAAAACAAGACCAAGAAAGAAAGTAATGTCTTAGTTAGTAGCTTCTGAATTTTGCAAGGTGTTTTAGCTACCTGTTGGACAAAGATTGGTGTTAGCCTGATTCTGCAGAGCAATTCTAGCATACATTTGTAGCAATGGAGACAGGCTACAAGAAGAAACTTGACCTCAAGACCCCGTGATGTTTTCAAACATTTGCATTTTTAAAAACCAGAAGAAAGCAAACCATCAATGGGTAACTGGAGACAAAAGGGCAAATTTCAAAAAATAAAAATGTTCACACCCACAAAACATGAAAGTATGTGAATACTTAGTGTAGTTGCTGCTAATGTGACAAAACAGAATGACAGAGGTGGGAATTCTCATGTCAAAAAAAAACAAAAAACAGGTGAGTTTCATAGATGTGGATCAGCAGCTTTGCAAAATATGTTAGCAGAGGGTTAGTAACCATGACTGCTAATCATGATGGCTATAGATAATCTCCAGTATACAAAGCCTCATAATTCTACGTAGTTGGCTCCTTATTCTATGAAGGGATATCAAATTAGATCGCGTCGTGGGCCAGATCGTGACATATCATGATATTTTCTGCCTTTGTGGAGCCGGGGTTGGTGTGGCCACCAGTTTGACAGGCCTGTATGAGATAGTAAGATTTCATCCTACCGTTTGAGGGATTTTGCTTGATGAATTCAAGAAAAGGCTGGAATAAAGAGGTTCCTGGTATGATTCAAGATAGTTTTTTTCCAACAGTTTTAGCCTATTACCAAAGCAGTGGCTGCAGCAGTGAATCAAATCAAGCAGGAATATATACCTAATAGTTAAGGCATCGGGCTAGAAACTAGGAGCTTGTGAATTCTAGTTGTGCCTTAGACATGAAAACCAGCTGGGTGACCTAGGACCAGTCCCTCTCTTTCCACCCATCATAAGGTTGTTCTGAGGAGTGGTGCGGTGGCCTAGAGGTGGAGCTCTCGCCTCACAATCAGGAGGCTGTGAGTTTGAGCCTAGGTAGAGGCAGATATTTCTCTCTCTGGGCACAATGGGAATATATCTGCTGAACAAAACTCCGCATTGGTGACAGGAAGGGCATCCGGCCATTAAACACTCTGCTAGCTCCATTCAGTTGTCCAGACTCCACCCCTCAAGGGATCATGGGGTCATTAAAAGAGGATGATAAGATTGTTCTGAGGAAAACAGGAGGAAGGAATATTAGGTATGTTCACCATCTGGAGTTATTTATAAAAATAATAAAAGTGAGCTATAAATAATTAAATAATAAAATGATATGTCAGCTATCTGTCTATCTAATATCTACTATCTATTATGATCTATTATCATACATACATACATTACATACATCATCTTCATCTTTCAAGTAAGTGTGTAGCTACAGATTTTTGCAAGAGGGAAAAAAAACCCAGCAAAACCCAACCCCAAATCTTTGACAAATATACCATTCATGTCTAATCTCTACAATTCTTACAAGTAAAGTGGGCAGGCTCACATTACTTATAACACATATAATGGCAAAGTAAGTTCTTAACCAATAAAAATGCATGTGCTAAAAAGTTCTGGTATTTTGCCCACACCCCCTTAACTAAACATACTGCACTTGGGAGTAAATTCTTTTCTTTTCCTGTAATGTGTTTAAACTTAAGAAATCATTTACACTCAAGGGATTATAGCATCTTAAACCCAAATACTTGACCAATTCATGGAGTGCAACCTTCACCTATCACAAAACCCTGGCAAAGCAAGGTGGGCAGTTTTCCTACCATTATCTTGGCCTTTCCTAAAGCTGCTAAAATTAATGTGTTATTAGAAGAACTTTTAAACCTGGTTTTGTTCAGTTTAATATTATTTAGCTTACTTTTGGTTTATTGATTAAAACTAAACTACTGAACATCAGAGAATATACCAATAAAGAGAGCACCAAGGACCCCACCAGAGAATGTTGCTATATTCCTGTTCAGCTTCTCAAAGGCACATGGTTGGGCCTCTGGATTAGAATATCTAACCATAGTTACTTGGGACACTTTAATGTGGATTCCTACATAAACTAGAATGCTTCACTTGATGGCTTCAGCTGCTCTAAGATAGACCACAAGCAGGATCTGATGCAGTATCTCTCCGTAGTTCTGCTTTCCAACCACCCGTTTTAAAAATAATCTGTTTCTGAACCAAGTGTTTCCTTAGGGTCTTAGCAAGTAGAAAATTACCAGTAAAGCTGAATTTTAAATCCATATTGTATGCCAGCAATAAAGCCCTTTTGTAGGTGTGAGATTTTATGAAACCAAAATCGAACCATCTCCACACAAAATTGTGTTATTCATATACATACATTCATGTTTCAACAGTTGAAATTCTTTAGGCTGTTGATGATGCTGATGTTTGTTACTCTTTAAGGGGAAAAAAAACTGCAACAACAGTCTTGTAAACACTGAACACCAGAAGGGGAAGTAAACAATAGCTGGAGGAACCATAGCAATGGCTGAATTTTGTTACATAACTAAAACAGTGGCTATCACCTCCTTCTGGGCAAGTGAATTTCATTTAAAAAAATAAAAAAAAATTTGCAACTTTGTTCCCAGAATAATTCTTGGACAATCCCAAAATAGGCATGAAAGAAGATGATGTTCTCTCTACCCAAGTCTGGTTTTATAACTTCTATCAAATGTCTCCGTGGGTTCCCCCCCCCCAACTCAATTGCACCTTAACAATTCCGCTAACTCAATTGCACCTTAGAATTTGCATCAGCAAATTCTAAATTAATTTGCTACCTAATGAAGATTGTTAAATCAACATTGCTTATCTTCAACTGCCATTGATCCTGGTTTGTGTTTCTATTCTGAAGAATGCTTTTTATCAAATGTATCTTGCAATGAATAAATATTGGCAATGTGAACTTGGTATAGTCAAGAATTCTATCAATGCTACTGACTCTTGTTTTAAAAGAATAATGGATAAATAGAATTACTGTCATACATTCTTTCTTGACCAATCTTATTCCACAGAATTTTTGTCACATACAATTCTGTAGTGGTAGTAATAGAGCTAAATAAAAATGTGGCCACTACAGAATTGGATGAGGCCTAAATCCAATTAAAATCAAGAGGATCATATAGTATATATATCTATTCGGAAATAACTCCTAAAGAGCTTCACAGTGCTTATTTCTAAGTATGTGGGAGGGGGGTATTGTTGTTGTAGTTTCTGCCTTTGAGTCACTGTTGACTACTGGAGGCAAATCCTGGCAGTTTTCTTCCCAAAATTATTCAAAGGTGTTTGCCATTGCCTGCTTCCTAGGGCTGAGAGAATGACTGGCCCAAGGTCATCCTGTTGGCTTTGTGCCTAAGGCAAGAATAGAAATCAGGGTCTCCTAATTTTTATCTAGAAACCACTAGGCTTCGGGTAAGGTTTAATTATATGATTATAACTCTAATTTAAATAACTTAACCTGAATTTTATGTGTGAGTTTTAATTTCTTAAATCAGCTTATTTTCCTATAAATTATTTTTGCAAAAATTGATTAAAAATATGCTAATCAAATATACTGTTAAAAAAGATCATGAAAAGAACATTTTTAATAATTATTATATATGCAATTAAATTAAAGAACATTAATGAATTGCTCCTTGAAAAGGTTTTTTTTTCTTGTTTTAATCACTTAACATAAAATTTAATGAAACATTATTTCCATTCATTTTCAGATGGAAACAATGATGACACTTTCTAAGAGATTTACTGTGATACAAACAGGAAAAGCAAAATGTCAGGAATTGTGTAAGTGTGGGTGTGCTTATTATGAAGCAACATTCAAAGGCACAGAAGATTTTGAAATGTGTTTTGTGCCAAAAGAATACTAATAAATATACAATACAACTAGCTGTATTTAAAAGCAACTAACTTCATAGATATTTGAGTGTAGAAAATATAAGGTGCTATCCCACAATTAAACAAAACACTTTATGATATAAGCCAAATATGAACTCAATCTTTCTGTGTCTAGCCCAAAGCATGTGGTTTCATGGGATTTTCAGTGTAATCTCTTATTGGGATAATCAATATATCATGTTTAAGCAAGTCCAGATTTAGCACAATGTGAGAATCAGGTCATTTGTGTTTTTGTGGTTACATCATAGCAGTTGAACTGAAACAATGCAACATATCTACATGTAGCTGGTTGCACTGGGAAAGAGGTAGTTAAATTTTTAACAGCACTTACTATGAAGACTATTCAAAAGATTAGAAGGGGTTGAAAAGATTCTCAAAAATATTCATTTTTGTCCTGAGATTAAGGCTCATCCCAGCCTTTGTTTTATAAAAGGGGAGTCTGGTTTAACTTTAAGGAACAATGTGGATAACCCCTGTAGTTTTTAAAGTAATAATATAGAAATAGCTTTCAATTAATTTTAATTTTCCAGCTTAAGCTACAACCCTGGGATATCCTTGTCTTTTATCATTCAAGTACTAAGATTTGCTTGGTTGGTTATTTCAAGATCAGCCAATGTCAGCTGGGTATTGCCACCTGAATTTTGGCTTTGTCTAGTATCCCCAATACAATCACAGAATTATTGAGTGGGGAGAGATTAAAATATTGTCTTGCTTCTACCCCAGTTCGAAAATACAAAATCTTGGTGCTTACTCTAGGACAGGGGTCTGCAACCTTAAACACTCAAAGAGCCATTTGGACCCGTTTCCCACAGAAAAGAAAACACCATTAGCCACAAAACCCTTCCCATGCCTGATTATTTCCTGAGCAGCCACAAAACTAGCATATGTAGTCAGTGGTGGGTTGCGCCCCCCCCCGGTTCGCACCGGTTCTATAGAACTGGTAGTAAAACCGGCGGGAGGCTCCGCCCACTAACCCCGACATCATAAAAACGCTTCTGCGCATGGCCCCATTGCAAACCCGTAGTAAAGGTAAGTAGAACCCACCCCTTAAATGTTCTGTTTTCTTCTGAAACTTTTCTTTTCTTGGATTTATCCATGGTTGGCCTACCAGCTTAATAAATCATGTGCCAGCTCAATAAAAGCTCAATAAATGCATGAATTGAAAAGCTCAATAAATCGCATGCCAGCGGGTGTCACACGTTGGTGGTTGTGATGCATATTTTGAGTGACAGAAGCCGCAGCAGAGGGGTGAAAGAGCCACATGCGGCTCCAGAGCTGCAGGTTGCTGACCCCTGCTCTAGGAAGAAAAGTCAATTCCCAAATTTCAGTCACACCTTCCCCACCAATTTCAAGCACCTAAATTTGTTGGCTATGACTTTCACATCATATCACCTATTAATTTTCGTTTTGCTGACCTAAATGTGCACAAGTGATGGATTATACTTCTTAGATTTTGGTTTCTCATCCAAGAGGCTGTGAGTCTCCCCTACATGTATGCCTGGTAATATCTGGTAAAAGGAATGTGTGATGAGATCACAGTCAGTCATTCTTCAACAAGCGCTAACCAATACAGTAGCCAAGAGTTTTCAGAATGCCTTTGCTTTTTGTCCCAATGTTGACTTTAGTCAAATAGTAAAAGTGAGGAACCTTACAAACCAGCAGGTTTGGGGAACATAAACTTTTATAGGCTAGAGATAAACTAGAGTCCATTTCAATAGTGAATTGAATGTTCTCTTCAACGGGAACATATACTGTGGAATAAAATGTCCAACAAAGTTCTAAACTGAAAAAAAAAGAAAGAGAGAGAAAGAGAGAGAGAAAGAAAGAAAAAGGAAGGAAGAAAGGAAGAAAGGAAGAAAGAAAGAAAGAAAGAAAGAAAGAAAGAAAGAAAGAAAGAAAGAAAGAAAGAAAAGGGGAGGGAGGGGAGAGGAGAAAGAGAGAGAGAGAAAGAAAATGAATGAAAGAAAGAAAGAAAGAAAGAAAGAAAGGGGAGGGAGGAGAGAGGAGAAAGAGAGAGAGAGAGAGAAGGAAGGAAGGAAAGAAAGATAGAAAGAAAGGGGGGAGGGGAGAGGAGAAAGAGAAAAAAGAAAAAGAGAAAGAAAGAGAAAGAGAAAGAAAGAAAGAAGAAAGAAAGAGGGAGAGGGAGAGGAGAAAGAAAGAAAGAGGGAGGGAGGGGAGAGGAGAGGAGAGGAGAAAGAAGGAGAGAAAGAGAGAGAAAGAAGGAAGGAAGGAAAGAAAGGGAGGGGAGAGGAGAGGAGAAAGAAAGAAAGAAAGAAAGAGAAAGGAAGGAAGGGGAGGGAGGGGAGAGGAGAAAGAAAGAGAAAGAGAGAGAGAAAGAGAGAGAGAAAGAAGGAAGGAAGGAAAGAAAGGAAGGAAGAAAGGGAGGGCAGGGAGGGGAGAAAGAAAAAGAAAGAGTGAGAGAAAGAGAGAGAGAAAGAAGGAAGGAAAGAAAGAAAGAAAGAAAGAAAGAAAGAAAGAAAGAAAGAAAGAAAGAAAGAAAGAAAGAAAGAAAGAAAAGGACTAATCAAGGAATGAGCTGCATAAGAGCTGCAGTCATTAAGACTAGTTGCCAGTGACTATCACAGCATGGCTAAGATCAAACAACAGGAAATGGTGCCTGGAGAGCACCATCTTCTATTCTCAGCAACTGTTACCCATCTTTAGGTACTTCATCATTGATTGGCGCGCGCGCACACAACTCCTCATTCAAGTAAAAACAAAACTAATACATAATTTCGAGGCAGCGAGCTTTGGGGACTAGGCTGATGTCTTACGCACCGTTACATAAATCCAAACAAAGTCTTCACGGTCTAAAATGCTCCCAACCACAATCTATTTCCCGGGGATCCAGCTCTTGGCCGCGAGGACGGGCGCGGGAGTCGGGTCCCAATGCCGCAAAGCAGGCAGGTTGGATGCACGGATACCCAAACGCCAAGGGAAGAGACCGGTTCTGCTCCGCGTCTTCCCCACCCGCCCCCTCCCCCCCCCCGAAGAAGGAGCCTTATTGCTCGTACCGGGCGCATACTTTTTTCTCTCCCCCCCCCGCCTCTTTTGCCGAGAGTGGATTCTACGAAGGTGACTTAGCAAGTCCCCTTGGAAGACGACCCAAGGATGACTCCGCCTGGGTCCCTGCAGAGCCTCCCAACCGCCCTCCCACTGAGGGAAAGAAAGGGCACCCACGAGCGGGCGAAGGAAACGAGGTACCTGAAGTTTGAGCCTCGGCGGGACCCCAAAGGGCCAGGAGCAGGACCAGCGGTAGCCCGTTCGCGCCTGAGCCCCTCATGGTGCAAGCAGCCTCCGAGCGAGGCTGTGCGCGGAGTTTAAATCCCGCAGCGCCCCTAGCGGCCCTTCTCGGCTCCTGCAACCCGGTTCTCGGGTTTCGGTGCGCCAGTTGCCTTGGCGCGGCTCCAATAACCGGAGCCTGACGTCAAAGGGGAGGCCGGCAGCGAATGGGTTGCTGCCTTCAGCGGTGACTGAGAACCCGCCGGCAAATCCCCCGCTCCGCTCGATCGTTTTCACGTGGCGCTCTCTAGGCTGCAGGGGCTGCGGCTCCCGTCAATGCCAGTGAGGGTGGCCGCTGCCCAAAACCTTGACAAACCTTCTGGGGTGGGGGGGGACCACTGATAGGCAACAGCAAGAGAGCAATTGGTGCAGGGTGTTTTCACAGTTTATTTCTTCACCGAATTTATATCCCATATTTTCTGTGAGAACTTAAGTGGAAGTGGGACGGAGGCTCATATTTGTGAGAAATCAGGCCATCGATGGGAGGCGAACACGTGCTTGGTCCAAGCGGGGCATCTTCTGGCATTAAATAGCGGAGGGTGAAAAGTCGTCAGAACTGGGAAAGTTGGACTCGTAACTCGACTGGCGCGCGATTTTTGGTTCGCGATTGTCTGCAAGGAAGACGACGTTCCCCGGCCTCCCCCCCCCGGTTTGTTTGTTTGTTTATTTTATGTGTCCCATGAATACAGCTGTCCTTCTCAACGAATAGAATAGAATAGAATAGAATAGAATAGAATAGAATAGAATAGAATAGAATAGAATAGAATAGAATAGAATAGAATTCTTTATTGGCCAAGTGTGATTGGACACACATGGAATTTGTCTTGGTGCATATGTTCTCATTGTACATAAAGGAAAAGATACGTTCATCAAGAATCATAAGGTACAACACTTAATGATGGTCATAGGGTACAAATAAGCAATCAGGAAACAATATGACTTTGGGTGGCTTAAGTTACAAAAAGAAAAAAAAAAAGGTTCAAAACACACCCACGGGGGAAAAAAAGAAATACCGGACCCCAAATAACCAAAGACATGACGAAAATCAGGAAACCATGAAAGAGCATGGAAATTATAAAAACAGAATCAGCAGGACAGCACAGTCCATTTCCTAAACAACACAGCCCATTTCCTTACAGCCACTTTGCAAGTTTCACACCACTTTAATTAGGGTTAGGGTTGGATCTGTTTTTACCATATTTATTTATTGTTTTAAATTGGGAAACTGATTTCTAAGCCTTTTGGAATTCTAGATTTGAAGCAAAACACCATCCCTATCAGGGTCCTTTTGTTTTGTTTGTTTTTTGTTTTTTAAAGAAAAAGCTCCTGATCTTACATATTTTTGGTCAAACAACAAACAATCCAAGTAATGATTGACATGGACAGTGATTGGAGACAGGAAGATTCTTTCTTTTTATGGGAGGTAATTGTTGCCCCATAAACCAGGAATGGAAGCAATGATATAAACTCTGATTTAGGCAGTCAACGGTTTAGTCTCATCAGATCATTCACTGAGAGCTGCAGAGGGTCAAAAAGGTCAAGATTACAGATATAACCATGTGATTGAAGGCCCACAATTTGTATATATACACAGTGAAAAGGGCAGTGCCTCAGTTACATTTTTAATTCATTTATTTTTTACCCTTTCATTATTATTTTTTAAAAAATATTATAAATAACTCAAGGTGACAAACGTACCTAATCCTCTTTCCTCTTCCTATTTTCTCCACAACAACAATAATCCTGTGAGTTTGGATGGGTTGAGACAGAATGACTGGCCCAAAGTCACCCAGCTGCCTTTCATGCTTAAGGCGGGACTAGAACTCCCAGTCTCCTGGTTTCTAGACTGGTGGTTTAAATTGACTGTTTTGACGTCCTCCCAACAGAAACCCCTGGATAGTTTTATTATGTGAAGTGCAGCAAGCACAGTGCAGAATAAAGAGGACATGCACAATAAGCACAATGAAGAAACAACAGCCAGTAATGTGTGATGATCCAGAAACAAGAAGTAGCTATGGCAGAGCTTGCAGTGTTTCTAACTTTAATCTGATTTTTTAAAATGGCAAATCTTCTGAAAACATGGTTATTATTTATATTGTTCAAAAGGCAGGATGTTTTTAAAATGTGGGAGACTAACATGTGCCTTAATAACCTATTAAGTGTTATTATCCCACAGGTGGAATTCTATTCTACACAATGCTCCACAATGTTGTCCTTTTTCTCTTGTAGTGTTAGTGGGTGGGGTGACTTTCAAAAGGCTGGAAATACAGAGGGAAGGAGAGATTAAAGTTGATTTTAGTAGCAATGTAACTTATTAATGATTTTCATTGTTAAAGGCAATCTCAAAAGGTCTCAAGGAATACAATGTTTTTTATAACTTCTTACAATTCTTAATTGATAAGGCACTTGTAATATATCTTACACATAACCTGTATCTGTGTTACCAACCTGTCTTCCTCTCTTTTCCTCCTTTCTCCTCCCTCCCTGTTTAAACCGTACGTCAGTGTAGCCACTCTGAGCATCTGACCTCATGAATGCTTGGGTCTTTAAATAAAAAACTTAATAAAGCTTTGAATTATTTAATTCTATAATTCCTCTTAAATGGACTCCAGAGGATGGTAGAGGACAGGAAGGCCTGGAGGACCGTTATCCATGGGGTCGCGATGGGTCGGACATGACTTCGCAACTAACAACAACAATTCCTTATACAATCTTAAGTAAGTCTGTAAGACTTTTCATTTACCTGTGGGTATGGGTGTGGATGTCTTTTCCTATTGTCTTACAACAGGTCTTCATTTTGAAACAGAGTTTAAGACTATACTACAGAACTGTTTCCCCTGTATTTTAAGTGTCACCATGATGTAACCATCACAATAAAATAAACTGACCTAACCTCTCGGCTCAGAATGCCTGTTGCTCTGTTTCAAGGCCTTAAATTAAAGTGTTGAAGCCGACTGACATGTCCTTTCCTTGGCTATGCATCCAGCACTTAAAAGGAAAATCTGGGTCAAAGCTTAACTTTGAGCTGCTTCAAAGTTCCAAACACTCCTCTCAAGCCTAAATGAGTGCATCTTGTTTCAGCATACCTCAGAATAACTAAATAGATTCAGTTGTGATTTGATGTCAAGTGAACTGTTTGGTTGTGTCCATGAAGTCACTAGGAATCAGGTTTGGATAAAGAAACTTTGCCCTTTATCATTAGACAGAAGAGCCTAGCACAGTGGTCACCAACCAGTGGTCCGTGGACCATTGGTGGTCCATGAGAAAATTTTGGTGGTCCACAGAAAAATTATTTCCATTTTTTATATTGCCCTAAATACTATTTATCTTTAAAAAAAATTCGTATTAGTGGTCCACGGGATTTAAAATTATGAATTTAGTGGTCCCTGAGGTCCGAAAGGTTGCTGACCCGTGGCCTAGCATGCATCACAAGCCAGACCAAGAGGTAACCAAGCAGAGTACATTAGCGTTCATTTCTTTGATATATATCCTGTTTCCTCCTAAAATAATGTTCATAATGGTTATCATTTCCTTGATTAGCCTTTTAACCCACCAAGAGAGATCTTTGGATTTTTAACCCTTCAGGAATTCAGCCAAAAACAGAAATACATTGGCTGGATTAACTTTTGTTTTTTTTAAGTGGGGTGTACATAATATAATAATTTCTCAAGATCAGGCTTGATAGAACTCTTGCCAAAGCTTCTCCACACCTGAACTAAAAATGGCGCCTCTTTTTTTTTTCTCAAATTAAATGTACAACAGGCACAACATTTGCCATTCCAAGAAGAAATATGCAATTCTACATGGCAGTATAGTATAGGATTCAAGTAATGCCGAAGTGTATTGTGTTAGTTGTTGCTGTTTTTTTTTTAAAGTAAAATCTACAGTGAGAAGGTAAAAATAAATTTAAATGCCAGCCAAGTGTATTAATTTCAAGATTAATCCCTGAGAAGTATTCCAATCTGAAACCTGTAGAGCTGGTGCCAATCGGCTGAGGCAGTATTAAACTTGATGGGCAAATGTCCAGCTCAATATAAGAAATCTTCTCGTATTACTATTCTAGAAAATAAGAGTATTATATAAAATTGTCAAGCTTATAGATCAGGTGACCAAAAATCTTCAATATTCTTAAGGTGGTTGTGCTTGATTTCAGTTATGGGAAATGACACTGAAGACAAAAATATACATAGCATAAGTGGTATAAAGTATGCACACAAATCCCAATTACATCCCAATTACAATCTATTTTGGGACCTCCACTGCCTTACCAGCATTGCTGCAAATGCTTGTTTTCCTGTGTTGCATTCATATGCATATTTACCCGGATGGGACCTTAATTGTGTCAAATTTGGGGGAATGGGAGAGGAGAGGATTGCTATTTTGTAATGGGAAATAAGACATTGTTTATTTTATTGTTTTATTAAAAGGTACTACTAAAAAGATTTGCCAAGTGTATAAAAATGAAAAAAAAACAGTAGAAAGTACAGAAAAGAAAAATAGAGAACTAGCAGAAAAGGAAAAAATGAAAATATAGTAAAGAAAAAGAAATATATAAATTTCTTCATCACAAATATAAACAATTTTAATACCTTATCACCTTCTTTTAAAATACAGCAAATGCAGCCTTCTTCCCCTATACCCTCTCTTGTGGATCTTGAAAAGTTAAGCATTGTCTGGTCTGATTAGACATGACTTAGACTTACCATAAGCAACATTACTTGCGAAAAGCTTTAGACTAGATTGGGAAGTTAAAAGAAACCAGTAGCAAACCACTTCTATAAATGGCATGTATTTTTGCATGAAGTTTTTGAGGACTAATTGAGGAAGTAATTATGTTTATATTGTCAAAATAGTTTTCAGGGAAAAAAAATGCTCCTACCTAGACCACTGGCTATTTCTTTGCTTTCCTCCCAGCAATTAACCTGGATTAAAACACTACCTTTCTTTTTTGGCAGCCAAGCTCAAAACAATATGCATGCTGATTTCTGACAAAGAACTTCTCTACACTGAAGCCTTCCATGACCTGTCTCCCATACAAAAGCCGGATGCAAATCAGGCCAACTTAAATTCCTCTTTGAATTTCAACCCATTTCTTTATTTTTACTTGATGTTTTGTATGCACCATGCCTTCCGTGGAGAATTCTCCAATTGGAATTCTCCAATTTCCTTACCTGACCTGGGAAGAAGAGAAGAGACTAAAGAGACTATTACCATTTGTGGCTAGAGCTTAGAAGGAAGGTGGCAGACTTTCTTTCAATTTCACTGGTTATAAAAAAAAATCAAGACCAACACATTACACCAAGGAACTTGTTCATTGGGGTATTTTGTTTTTGTTTTGTTTTAAATGGACGGCAGTGACTAGTGACTGAAAAGTAAGGGGCATTTCTACTACAGCAGTATTTCCTAAGTTTGGCCATTGCCAGGCATGTGGACTTCAAGTCCCAGAATTCTATAGCCAACATTGCTAGTGAAGAAAAGTTCTGGCAGCTAAAGTCAACATACCTGGAAATTGCCAAGATTGGGAAACATTGCTGTACAAACACCAACTGGAGTGCAAGAGTTTGCTTACAAGGAATTAAGGTGCGGTACACAAACTATGTGGACCTGGACAACACAGGCAAAAACTGAGTTAAGGATTTGTTGAAGATGATGTGATATGTCCCTACTGTCCAGAAATGGTAGATGTTTCACTGTCATGTTGGGATAAAACTGGAGGCATGGATCGGCCCAAAGATGGAGTCCTTATAGCATGTTTAATTCATTCTGGCAACAAGACCAACAAAAAAGTCACACTTTGCTCTGTTGAATCCACACATTTTATTAACCATGGTTTATTGAAGGCTGGATTTAAACAAAAGTCAAAACCACATAATGAGTTTCTCGGTTTTGTAAGCACAGTGAAGATTAACGCATAGAAGTATTTGTCAACTGTTGTTTATTGACAACAGGATTGAATAGCTAACAGAAAGTATTCAATAGACCTAGTTTGCAAAGATGCTGGCTGCCCTTTCTTTTCATAGCCAGATTACTGATTAAGAGTCAATGGGAAACTGTTAGGTTTTAACAATGGGAGATAATGGCTAAGAGATAGAGTTCTTAATAGCTGTGGATTACCAGAGAGATACCCATCAGAGCTTGGAGAAGGCACTTCCTTCTAGCATTTTTTTTCTGCCTGTCCTTTGCTGCCAAGTCTGTGAATGACTCAAATATTAGAAAGTAATTTTCAAACTGCAATTTTGTCTTAATCTGAAGAAACAGTGCTGTCTTTAGAAAAAAAAAACCTCTTCTTAATTATCTTGCCAGTGGGGAAAAAGCAACATAACAATCCAAACATCTATCAAAAAAAAAAAATTGCAGAAGATTTTCTCTCGAATAGATAATCAAGAAGGAATTAATTGGCACTTGCTGCATTTTGCAAACTCCAGCAAAAGCACCATAAAATAATGCTTGCCCTGTTAAATGATACCAATTTTCTAAAGCAGGAGGTGAATCCTAATAATAATTTTCATCATTTTTTTTTTATTTCAGGATAACTGAACACAAGGTGCTTTCCTGCCTCCTCTTGTACACATGGTTAATTATTAGAGCATTTGGGTGGAAAAGATATAATTGTAGTCAACAACACAGTTCGAAATAGGTGGGGAAACACTCCTGGGGGAACAAAATTATTCTTCCACAACAAAAAAAAAATGGTTTAATGCTGAAACAATGAACTGCAGATAATTAGAAGTATATGCAGCCTAAGGAATAAAAGATAATCAAAGAAAGGCATTAAAAACAAAAGGAATACATACGAAAAGGAAGGTACAAGTACTAGAAAACATATTTCAACTGTTAATTCTGTTTGCCTGCCCGCCCGCCCGCCTGCCTGCCTATCTATCATCTCTCTGCCCTCCCCATGTATGCATCCATATCATCTAGCCTCCCTAAAATTCCATACCTTACTACAGAAACTAATGCATATATTCCCTATTCATTTTATTTATTTATATTTTTATTTTATTTTATTTTATTTTATTTTATTTTATTTTATTTTATTTTATTTTATTTTATTTTATTTTATTTTATTTTATTTATTTTATTTTATTTTATTTTATTTGTATACTGCCCTTCTCCAACAGGACTCAGGGCGGTGAACAGCCACGGTAAAACACAACATATAAGATTTAAAAGCAGTTTAAAAGACATTAAATAATTTTGGCCATCAATTTAAAATAACCCAGTTAAAACCAATTACAAATTAAAACTGCAAGGATGGGGTCAAGCCAGCCCAGCTAGATGAAATAGATGTGTTTTCAGGGCCCAATGAAAAGTCCAGAGGTCTGGTATCGTGTGTATCTCTGGGGATAGGTCGTTCCAGAGGGCAGGTGCCGCCACAGAGAAGGCTCTCCCCCTGGGGGTCGCCAGCCGACATTGTCTGGCCGACAGCACCCTGAAGAGGCCCTCTCTGTGCGAGCAAACTGGCCGGTGGGAGGCTATTGGCGGCAGAAGGCGGTCTCGTAGATACCCTGGCCCTAAGCCATGGAGTGCTTTAAAGGTGGTCACCAACACCTTGAAGCGCACCCGGAAGACCACAGGAAGCCAGTGCAGCTCGCGCAGGAGAGGTGTCACATGGGAGCGCCCCGTCGCTCCCATAATCCCCCGCGTGGCTGCATTCTGCACCAACTGGAGGCTCCGGGTGCACCCCAAGGGGAGCCCCATGTAGAGAGCATTGCAGTAGTCCAGGCAGGAAGTGACGAGGGCCTGAGTGATCGTGCGTAGGGAGTCCAGATCCAGAAAGGGACGCAACTGGCGTATCAGGTGGACCTGATAAAAAGCCCCCCTGGCCACGGCCATCATATGCTCTTCTAAAGACAGCCGTGTATCCAGAAGGACGCCCAAGTTGCAAGCCCTTTCCGTGGAGGCCAATGATTCGCCCCCAATAACCAGCGATGGCACCAGCTGGCTATATCGGGACGCCGAAGCCACAGCCACTCGGTCTTGGAAGGGTTGAGTTGGAGCCTGTTTCTCCCCATCCAGGCCCACATGGCCTCCAGGCACCGGGACATCACTTCAAGGGCATGGTTGGGGTGGCCTGGGATGGAGATGTACAGCTGAGTGTCATCAGCGTACTGATGGAACTCCAAAGCCACGGATGATCTCACCCAGCGGCTTTACATAAATGTTGAACAGAAGGGGCGAGAGGACCGACCCTTGCGGCATCCCACAAACAAGGTGCCTCAGGGTCGACCGCTGCCCCCCTGCCAACACAGATTGCCACCGGTCAGAGAGGTAGGAGGAGAACCACCGCAAAACGGTGGCCCCCACCCCCAACCCCTCCAACCGGTGCAACATGATACCATGGTCAATGGTATCAAAAGCCCCTGAGAGATCTAACAGGACCAGGATAGAGGAGCAACCCCTATCCCGAGCCCTTCAGAGATCATCCACCAACGTGACCAATGCTGTTTCCGTGCTGTACCCAGGGCTGAAGCCGGACTGGAGCGGATCTAGATAGACTAGATCTAGATTTCAGAGTGTAGGAAGAAATATCCTTCTGGGTTCTGCTCCAAGTGGGGAAAAAGACACTGGAAACATGGAAACTGCTTGGAAAGATGGTTTAATGGTGGACAGGATCACATGGCTTGAGTTCCTGAACAGAAAAGGGATGAGATACAGCGAGCCCCCAGGTTTTATACTTTCTCTGGCTTTGAACTTCCTGGGGCCCCGAAAGAGTATCCTGATTGGTTGTCAGACTCCCAGGGGGTGGGGGTCTTAGCTAGCCTTGATGGCTGATGTAATCTTCCCAGGTGCCATGTGGTGAGTTTCTGTCCTAGATGGGTCCCATTGTGTTAGTTTCGGTTGCTATTGTGTTGCAGATGGGTCCTATTGTCAAAGATTGAGGTTCTGCCTCTGGCCCATTAACAAAGGGGGGGAGGCAGGAAGGTGGGAGTTGCTTTGTCTTTAAAACATGTTTCTCCATTTCTCAACCAGGGAAACATAATATTCTGCCTTTTTAATATTTCCTAAAATATTTCATTCTTCCAGGAAAGGGGTGGGTGCTAACTTCCTACAAGAGAATGCATTAAAGAGCATTAAATAACCTGGCCAAAGAAATCAAGGAATACAATATGAAAAAAGGAAAGGAAATATTGCTAAATTTAGTTTACGACACTACCATTCATTAAAATCTTCAATAATATTCTTTCTTTGCAAAGTATTCCTGCTTTTATCATATTCATATATTGCTGTGTGGGAAGTGTACCCCAGGGGGACAGTGCCAGGGACCTAATAGCACCAGAAACCTCAGAAAACAGTGCCAAGAGACTCAAGCCAGCCCTTCCCCCTTTAAGAAAACCAAGAAGCACCAGCTGAAAGAAAAACACAGAGCAGCCCTGCTAACAGAGCTGACAATAGAAATACTTAAGTAGAGCCATTAAAATAAGGGGAATCAGACTAAAAATAATTCATCTGAAACTCCCCTTTTCCTCTTTCCTGGCAGAAGTAACCCCCAGGATGAGAAAGACAAAGCCCCAGGAACAGGAGAAACTCAAACTGAACATTATCATCATCATCATCATCATCATCATTTGAATTTATATTGCTGCCTATTCGCCCATGGCGACTCAAGGCAGCTTACAAAATATAAAGCCACATTTAAAAACAGTAAAACTAATAAAACTAATAAAAAATCAAATAAATTAATGTAATAAAAGGCAGGAAGACAGGATCCAGGGCAATCACTTTAACTAGAGGCACACAAATAAACCCATCAAGGTACAGGAGCTTCAAAGGGGAATTAAGAATAAAAGGCTCAGAGTCACACTTCCAAGTTGGCTTGCAACCCAGGAATGCTTGAACTGTGTCTCGCCTGCTTTTTTGCCTTCCTTCATTAAAGAATCCCACTTTCTGGCACCTGCTTCAGAATTCATTTCTTTTCAGCGTCCATGTTTTTTTCCAGCTGGGAACGAACTCAGGAAATTTCTTTCAACAGCTGCATATATTGTCTTTTGTTCTCTTAATGACTCACCTCTCTCTTTTTTCAGGATTTCCTCCAACTGCAAAAAGATCCTTTTTTTAATCATGCAGTCTTTTCCAGAATCCTATTCCCACTGCACATCTTATTTTGCCATTTATCTAATAAAGCCAACTCTCACTAGCATTCAACAAAGTGAGCAAAATTACACTCTTATAGACAGAAACTGTTGCTTCTTTCAATAAATCTTACTTGCAACAGATCTGATATCTATTTTTTTGCTAATATCTACACCATCTTAACATTTCTCCATCCTTTTTTCCTATCCCATCTTGAGCAAATATGTCATGAAAGTATAGATTCATCCAATTTATTGCCATTTACATATAACTTGACTAGTTCACTCTTTTTCCCATCAAACACTGTTAGCTTTCTCTTTCCAACATTAATTTTTAGATTCACATTCTCCTCCTGCATCATAATCAATCAAACCAACCAACCAACCATGCTTTTAAATTTATATTATTTTCTCTGCTATATGTACAAATGACTAGACTTACATTTAAACTATATGCTTGAGTTAAATAGGTTTTTTTTTCCTAACCAGATACTCGCCATTCATCATTCTCATTTGTTCTTAGAGCAATAAATGGCCCAATCACTTTTTCTGTCTTGCTTGCCTCATTCCCACCCATGCATTCATTTCTTCTAGCATAACAACTTTTCTTCCTTGATCACATTGATATAGAATGATTTTTTTCCTCAAAACTCATATCAGTTTCTTAGCTTATCAGCCTTCACTTGAGTGTGACTTGTAACTTTCACCAACCTATCGATTCCTACTTTCATAAAGACATAGCCTCAGCCATAAAAGAAGCTGTCCTGGTGCTGACCTGTTTATCACTAACCCTTATCTGCTGCTACTTCCTGACTGATCAGTGTCTGCAGGTGCCCAGGAGATGGCCCTCAGGTCTCTTCCTATTCTGTTGTGTTAAAATAGTTACCTAAGCTGCAATTATGAGCCATAAAATTCAAATTTTCAGGCTTTCAGGTTTATCTGTTGGATTGTAAAATTTTATTCTCTAAGGTCAGAAGTTAGAACCTATTAGACAAGTTAAAATGAGGGATGAGAATGGTTTGGTGTAGTGATTAAAGCCCAGACTTGAAATCCAGGAGAGGGTGAGTTCTAGTACCTTCTTAGACAGGAAGTCAGTTAGGTGACCTTGGGCCAGTCACTTTTTCTCATTCCTAGGAAGAAGGCAATGACATACAATTCTCAGGTCTTGCCAAGAAAACTACAAGAACCAGTTCAGGCGATCACTAGGAAACAACAATAATTTAAAGACATGTGTACGCATATAGTCACACTGAGATGTTAGAGTCGAAATTGATTATGCAGTTAGTCCATATTTATACATCTCCTTTGTTATGTTTCTCTCCCAGCCTAAAGCTGGTTTAAAAAAATCATGTTTCCCCCCAAATCTTGCACTTCCACAGCTTTCCCTTACTATGTATCTAGATATATTGTCCATATAGCTTTAAGGGTCATAATTCCTGCTTGGGGCCATGATTGAGGGTTTCTTCAGGTAAAGTTGTCCAACACTATGCAACATCATCTTCCACGTGAAAAGTCTCCTCCACTTGTCGTGTTCCCTTGTCTGGTTGTTTTGTACATTGCATTTTATTTTCTTTGTTCTTTTGCACTGATTATCCTTCTCCAACTTCTTATTACTATGGGCCAATCTTTTGGCGGCAAAGAGTTATATTGTTTTGTATATCTTGGTGGCCGTCTGGTGGCTGGTGTATCTGTGTGTATATACAAAAGGCAGTTAGAGTATATGCCTTTGAACAGTTGGATTTGAAAAAGAGGTTTTGCTGTAGGGAAAGTTATAGGAACTGTAAACCATCCCAAGGACATAAGATAAGCAGGGAAAGTGAAGGTTTCCCCAGAACAGTGGCCTTTCAGAAGACTATTTCCTTCCAAATAAGCTATAGAACCACTAAAACAAAATCATTTCAATTAGATTTGCAAGAGTTTCGTATTCTTTGATTTACTCTTTAACCTTTCAATTCCTAGGTAGTAGCAACAAATTGTACTGTATTTATTTTTTATTTATTTATTTTGTTGCATTTCTATGCCGCCCAACTCCCAAGGGACTCTGGGCTGTGCCTTATTTATTGACTGTTTGTTCACCTTCTCATTAGGTTGAAGGGTCAACTCATGATGAAACAAAAATGTAGAAACAACCCAGGGGTGGGTTCTACTTACCTTTACTACCTGTTCACAACGGGACCACGTGCGTACTTGTTTCACATGTGTGCACACGCTTGCTTCTGTGCACGCTTGCTTCTGTGCATGCTTGCTTCTGCACATGTGCAGAAGCTTCTGCACATGCACAGATCACCCATGATGATGTTGTGGCAGGTGGGTGGAGCCTCCAGCCAGTTTTACTACTGGTTCTATAGAACCGGACCAAACCGGGAGCAACCCACCACTGAAGTAACCCAAAGAAACAGGTTTTCAGCCACACTTCTCAAAGAATTCATATAATCAAGGACAGTATATTCAATGTCAGGAACGTGTGCTCCTGCACATTGACTGAATGATTGCTCCATCATCCCATTTACAAAGGTTCCCTCTAGCCTAGGGAATCAACAAAGGGTAGAAGGTTATTCAAAGAGGATGGGGAGAATAGGTAGAACCAAATGAACCTGTAAGATTGATGGCACAGAACACATTATTTCAGTCTGCCTCCCTGAAGCATATCATTACCTGCATGCAGTGACTTGGATAGTAGGGAAATGCCACTTCTGGAGCATAGCCCTGAAGTTATTTTTTGGTAATGGGAACAATCACCTTGAAGCCATCATCAGTAATAGGAGGACACTAAGTACAGGTATAGACAGGAAGGCTTGTGCCTGAACAACAGTTAATGGGCTGCCTTTACAATGAGGTAAGGAGTCTTGGGTTGTTCATAGAATAAAACCCTGGAAGAAGGCAATGGCAAATCACTGTATTATTGTTAGCAAAACAATATGATCATGAAGTCCAGAAGACTCCAGTTTGACACGAGGAATTTTTGTGCTACCACTGAAGTAGATACTGGAAACAGCCATGGAGGAAGTTAGTTACATATTCTTTAATCTCTATTTAGCTAAATAGCAATGGTGGGATTCAGCCAGTTTTGTCCGGATCACGCAAACTGGTAGCGGTGACTGCGGGAGGCTCCACCCACCCACCCAGATGTAATGCGCGACTACTGTGCATGCCCAGAAGGCCGTGCGCATGCGCAGAGGTGGTGTGTGCGAACAAAGTGAGCTACCTATATATTCCGCTAAAGGCATCGTATTTAAACATGCCCTTCTGCAACTTAAAAAATATAGATAGTCCTTGTTTGGCAATCACAACTGCAACAGCAACTTCATCATTAAGAGAAGTGATTACTAAGTGAAACTGCAACTGTACTTATGTGATGACCCGGGGGGGGGGCACAAAGGCAACACAGCCAGAGAATAAGTATGAGTCCCTTTATTAGCTCCAACTTTGCCCCCGACATCCCGTTTACTCTCGGGTCTGGAGAAAACCTCTCCCACAAACTGTAACAGCCATTGGCTGAAAATACTCCAGTCCAGGCATTATAAACAGAAAACTTCCAACTATAAATCCAACAAGGCAAGATAAGGTAATTAATCTGCAGGGCAAGCAAGAAAAGGAGTTCCAGAAGTGAAGTAGCATGGCAGTAAATCAAACCAGTTGGGAGGATGCCAGGAACTCAGATAAAGCAGTTAACACAAGATGAACTCAGTGTTTGTTCACAACAACTGCCCCTCCCATTTGCTTCTCCTTTAAACTCCATCCCCAGGTGTGCCTTATGAAGGGAATCAGGGCCCTTTCCTCCCTTATAAGCCACACAACCTACTTTGCTCTCTTCTCTGTTCTTCCCTGCATGCCCTAGGATGAGGAGGGGGTGGGCCTTGGTCTTCATCTGAACTCCCTCTCCCTTGTTCTACCTCTCCCCTGCTTTGCCCAGCCTCACTTTGCCCTTCCCCAGTTTTCTCCACAGCCAACGGAGCCACTCTCTTGCTCTCTGTCAGCTGCTTGTCTTCCCCCTCGGATTCAGACTCTGACGGGGGCATGACAACTTATTTCAGATTTCCTTTCCTTTCCAATAGAGGTATCAAACTGGCGGGCCGCAGGCTGCTTGCATCATGCGCAGGCCACACCCACCCCAGCTCCACAAAAGGAAAAAATGTCGCAAAATGTCATGTGACGGCAACATGATGCTGTGAGATTGACACCCGTGCTTTACAAACTCGCAAGGTTGCAAACATGACAATTGGTTTCAAAGTTACCTTTTCATCACTGTCATAACTGTGAATGGTCACTAAACAAGGTGCCCCTAACCAAAGTCTAACTGCAGATCAAGATTCTGTAGAATGATTGTTTGGAGGTGTGTGTTTTTTGTTTTTTGTTTTTTTGCTATATCAGTCAGGGATACATTATTTTCTTAGTAAGTTTTTGAAGTCATTCTGACACTTATTCAAAGGCATATCAATTAATTATTTTTCCATTTTTGGAGTCAGAATCTTGTGTTCTCAAATATATGAGGGAAATAGCAGTAAATCAAGAAAAAAGCAAAATTGGTTGTGGGATGGAAAAAAGAATAATCAGATTAAAAATAGCTCATATTCAGATTGAAATGACTGCAGTATTAAAAGGCTGGAAGTTCTTTCATACTAACAGGTTAAAACCTCAATTAGAGAATAATAAAAAGTTGTATATAGCCTATACACAAATATATACTAATTTATTTATTTACTTATTTATTTATTTGTTTGTTTGTTTATTTGTTTATTTATTTGTCAACAAGTACAAGGAAACAGGTAACAGTATAGACATAGACATGGACCCATGAAAAAAATTGGCACAAATAAAAGGATATAAATAGGCAAAACATAGCCATAAACACATAAAATGAGTACATATAAATGGGAATAGTAGGACAGGGACGGTAGGCACGCTGGTGCGCTCATGCACACCCTCTTAGGGATCTCTTAAGAAACATGAAAGGTCCACGGTAGACAGTTTAACGTAAAAGATATGGGGATTAGAGAGACTAACAACAGGATCCGGTAGAGTGCTCCAGACATTTACTCCTCTATTGCTGAAGTCGTATTTTCTGCAATCTACAATAGAGCGAATTACATTGAGTTTGAATCTATTGATCCTTGTGTTATTGCGGATGAAATTAAAGTACTCATTTACAGGTAGGACTTTTGGGTAAATAATCTTATGAACTAAGCATAGGTCGGAATGTAGACGGCGTAGTTCAAGGTTATCCAGGCCTAAAATTTCAAGCCTGATGGAATAGAGAATTTTATTTTGAGCAGAAGATTTGAGTACTCTTCTAGTAAAATTAATCATAAAAAGGACTAGGGTGTCTTATTCATGTATCTATGATCTTAATATAAAGTCTTTCCAGTGAAAGAAATATACTGCTTTTATCACATATGCATCCCTTTCACTTTCAGAGGAGAAGAGATTCCTTAGATCTCATTAAAGATTATGGGTGAAGGTTTGTGTGTATGACAATAAAAATGGATACAGTATGAAGAAGGTTAACGTCCCATTGTTATACTGTAATGTTTGTTATAAGGTACAAAACCAAGCACTTAAAATGTTCAGCATGATTCACATTTATGCCACCTAGGGGCCAAATGGCACAATTAACAGAAATCTCAAATTGCTTCAGATGGAGGCAAGAGGATGCATCTGCTAATTTATTTTGAAAAAAGGTTTTCTATCTTTGGAATGCTTTTCTTATTTCGTGAACATGTAAATAATTGTGGTGGATATAAGTACTGTACAATGATTAAGGGTTTGAACTTAAGAAAATGCAAATTCTAGCCTTCATTTGACGATGCAGCTCATGGTGTAATTTTTGGGCAGACTCTTTCACTTAGGCTAAGTCTCAAGACTGAAACATTACAAAATTATGAGGATTCTCCACCTTCTGCTCATAAAAAGGTACAACATAAATGCAATAAATAAACATGGTTGTTCTTACAATCTTAGTCAATATCATTTCAGCTACAATCCAGTATTTTGTTTAGGACAGAAATCCAAATTAAAGCAACCCAGGGATAGGTGGCTCTAGTCTCTGCCTGGATTATACAAGGAAAGAAAGTTCACCATTACTCCAGTAATTGTTTCTATTGTCAAACTGCTGTTACTTCTAAGAATTTTTTTTCCTCATATTTAAGAAGAATCTATATTCCAATATTGCGCATCTTGCACTCTGAACAAGAAAAAGCAAGCCTTTACTTTTTTCTATTGTAGGAAGTAAGCACCCACCCCTCTCTTAGAAAAATGACATATTCTAGGAAATATTAAAAAGGCAGAATATTATACCTCCCTGGATGAAAAATGGATAAACATGTTTTTAGGCAGGAAGCAGACTCACTCTTAATAGCCCCCCACCCTCCTCAATAGCCCACAGCAAATGTCAGCCCTTAAGAGATAAAGAGATAGCTAGGTCTATTCATAAGCAAATGCCCTCACCCAAGATCCAACAAAGATAGGATTAGCCCTCTACCTATCTAGTAATAGAAATCACCACATGACACCTGGGGAGATTGCATCACCCAGTAAGACTCAACCAAGCCTGGGACTCAAAAGACAACCTCCAAAGTTACCCCTGCATGGCCTCATGGGAGTTTGACAACTAATCAGAATACAAGCTCAAATTCAAAGCCCAACAGAGGGTATAAATCTCTGTCGCTCTCACACCCATGTGCCTTTTGGCCCAGGACCTCAAAACCATGTGGTCCTGTCCACCATTAAACCATCTTTTCAAGGAGTCTCCATGTTTCCAGTATCTTTCTCCCCACTTGGAACTGAACCTAGATGGACATTTCTTCCAACAATATCTAACATCTTTTTAGGCAGTAGAAGAGTTATGACTCCAGGTTCTATGTTCTGTCTTCACAGAACTTAGTTTCAGTTCTCTTCACCACCTTCGTTCCCTTTTCTGAACTTTTCCCAATCTCTATGAATCCTCCTTAAGTTGTGGAACTAGATACAGTTACACACTGGAATGTGACCAAAACCGAATACAGTTGAATAATTAATTCCTAAGATTTGGAAATTATCCTTGCGTTAAGGCAACCTAAAAACTGTATTTGCCTTTTTTGCAGTCAAATCTCTGTGCTGATTCATATTTAGTTTACAATCTGCTATTGTTCCAAGTTTTTTTATATAAATGTTTATTGTCTGTCTTGTCTGTTGATCTCCCATTTTTATGGCCATCCAGGAGAACAAAGGAGGAGATCAGGAGCCATGTTAGTTTATGATGGCAAAAAATCTGGAGAAGTCCAATAGCATCTTTACTGACTGGCACCTTTTATTAAAGGTGCAAGCTGTGAGCCAGGTTAAGTCACAAAGGTTTATGCCTTTTAATAAAATTGGATAATCAAAAAACGTGCTACCAGATTCCTTCTGATATTTTGCCATTCCATACCTATTTGATTTTCATTTCATTTATTAAGTTTATTGGGTACCCATCTTTACCATATATGTTTCCTTGGTGAAATATGCTGCGTTTGCCACTGTTAAATATCAGTGCATTTCTCCAAAATATTCAAATCATTTTGAATTTTATTTCTATCTTCTATTCTATTAGCTACCCCACTCAATTTTGTATTATCTTAAAAACTGATGTGAATCACCTCCAACCAAAAAAGGGCCTGGTGGCTCAGCAGACTGATAGCATTGTGATTAACACCAGCTGTCTGCAATTACTGTAAGTTTGAATCTCACCAGGCTCAAGGTTGACTCAGCCTTCCATCCTTTCTAAGGTAGGTGAAATGAGGACCCAGTTTGTGGGGGCAATAAGCTGACTTTGTATAAATATACAAAAGTATGAAGGCTATTGCTTAACGCATTGTAAGCCGCCCTGAGTCTCCGGAGAAGGGCGGCATATAAATAAATAAATAAAAAAAACTCTTCCCCCAAGCAAGTAAAAAACTAAAGGACCCAGGATTGATCCCTCTTAGAGTAATTTCATTAAAAGATTTTTATTATCATAGAATTTTCTATCTAAACTCTATAGAGCAGTGGTTCTCAACATCAGGAACTCCTAGAATTACCCAGCCAACACCCAGAATTCCCTGCCTCTGATGTCTGAGGAATTCTGGAAAATGAAAGCCATACATTTTTAAAGTTGCTAAGGTTGAGAAATACTGTTCTAGATGCTTATGTAGGGTGAAAGATGCATGTCTCCCACTTCAATACCTAGACTCTCTGTATCCATCACATATATCAGGCTATGGAGCTTTATTTGGCATAGCAATCACTATATAGCAAGATTAATACTATCATTGTGAGTAGGCAGATCCAGTAATGCTTATCTGCTTTGATTTGAAAATGAATGATAGAGATGTCTTGAAATTTATCTAAAAGTTATCCATCTTTGGATGATTCAATAAATCATATCTAATATTCCTATGCAGAAAAACTGGCCATCTCTCTTAATTCTGGGAACACTGAGACCAATTCTTCCCATTCTATGTCCTTCAGTGAATGACGTGAATTAAAGAAATGTTGCAGCCTTTATTTTAGCTAAGACAGACAGTAATGACTGATCAATAGGGATGAGCAGATTTCTTGTAATCTCCTTTGATTTATTGTACAATCACCTTTGATATATTATATAAAGAAGAAGGAGTCAATCTATTCTCCAAAGCATCTGAAGGCAGGGCAAGAAGCAATGGGTGGAAACTACCATAATCAAGGAGAGAAGCAACCTAGAACTAAGGAGAAATTTCCTAGCAGTTATGAACAATTAATCAATGGAACAACTTGCTTCCAGAAGTTGTGGTACTTCAACTATGGAAGTTTTTAAGAGGAGATTGGACAACCATTAGAATAGAATAGAATAGAATAGAATAGAATAGAATAGAATAGAATAGAATAGAATAGAATAGAATAGAATAGAATAGAATAGAATTCTTTATTGGCCAAGTATGATTGGACATACAAGGAATTTGTCTTGGTGCATACACTCTCAGAGTACATGAAAGAAAAGATACATTGGTCAAAAATCATAAGGTACTTAATGATAGTCATAGGGAAACAGTCAATATAAATCTTAAGGATGCTAGCAACAAGGTTACAGTCATACAGTCATAAGTGGGAGGAGATGGGTGATAGGAACGATCAGAAGATTAATAGTAATGCAGACTTAGTTAACTAGTTTGACAGTGTTGAGGGAATTATTTGTTTAGTGGAGTGATGGCGTTCGGGGAAAAACTGTTCTTGTGTCTAGTTGTTCTGGTATGCAGTGCTCTATAGCATTGTTTTGAGAGTAGGAGTTGAAATGGTATATTGTCTGAAATGGTATAGGGTTTCCTGCCTGAGCAGGGGATTGTACTAGAACAGGGGTCCCCAACCTTTCGGACCTCAGGGACCACTAAATTCATAATTTTAAATCCCGTGGACCACTAATATGATCTGCCTAATGACCAGCTGGGTGGGCGTGCTAGGTGGTCATGTGACTAGGTGGGCGTAGCCAACTCAATGTCACTCATGTCAAGGGACCCCTTGACGGCCTCTACTCGCCTCTCCCCTCCCAGCCACTCCTTGCCTGCCCGCCCTGGCTCCTTAGGGCCCCAATAGGAAGCAGTTGTTGGAGCTAAGCAGCCGCCATGAGAAAGATTTGGCAAAACAGCTGGCTCAGTTCAAATTGGATCTCACCAAGAAGGAGGCTCAGCAGAAGCACCTCACTGAGGACTAGGATCATAGGCTTTCCAAGCAGAGGGAAGACCTGCAGGAGTGCAAGGCCAGTCCCGACACCTGGAGGCTAAGTGAACTGAGATGGTCAGCCAGTTCCAGGCCATAAGACAGTCCCACTGGAACAAGGCCCTCTGGCTCTTCGCCACCAGCAGTGCTTCCCTCCAGCCCTCACCCAAAGCCCCACACCAGGAGGCTGAAGCAGACCCCAAGACAGAATTTCTGCCCCCCTCCGACCCTCAGAAGAAGACCCTGAAGGGGGAGACTCTCTGCAGCAACACAAACATTCATTGCACATATCTGTCCCAGGGCCGTAGTTTGAGGGCCCCTGATTTAGTGCAATTATAAAAAATGCAAATAATTTTTCTGCGGACCACCAAAATTTTCTCGCGGACCACCAGTGGTCCACAGACCACCAGTTGGTGACCGCTGTACTAGAAGACCTCCAAGGTTCCTTCCAACTCTGTTATTCTGTTATTGTCTGACACTGTGATAGAAGAATGTCATTTTGTCTTTTTGCAGCAAAGCAGGCAGAGCCAACCTACTTCATTGGCTAATATGCTTAATTCAGAGATCTCAGCATGCTGAAAAGTCTAAGTACAACTTCAAATATCTGTGCAGCTCTTCTGATCAAGGGCAGTCTGGTCACATAAAGCCCTCCATGAAAGTGTGAAAAGCACCAGGTAAAATAATGTTTTGGTGGGTATGAAATAGTGGCACAAAACTTTTAAATCATGGCCTGGGGATGAAATAAGATCAGTATCCTGGACTGAAACAATACTTGGGTTGCCAGGGGATTTTATAATTGGGAAAAACTGCAAATGAGAAGTGGGATAAAGATAGGAATTATATTCCAATGAATCTGGAGGGTTGTTGTTTGGGAAGGCTGCAAGCAATACTGGAATTGGGATTAAGGCCCCTGCAATTAAGATTCCAAGGGTCTGGAGCTGTAGATAATGATAGGACTCTTTACAAAGAGACACATTCTCTGAGAGTATCAGAGTCATCTGCCTATCTGACTGACAGCCAAAGTGGTGCCTTCTTTATGACTAACAGTTATCCATTAGGCAGACAGATATTAGGCGGAACAAATTAACTTGGTTAATTTATCCACAGCCTTCATGCAGAAATGAGGAAGCAAATATCAGCATAAAATAAATCACAGAGGTCATGTTTTGGATAACTTAATAAAGCTTTACCTCAACATACTGGATTATGCTAATCCAGTTGTTTCTGGATGGTGGTTTTCTGGAAGGCAATTCATCTTCTGGACCAGAATCTTCCGTCTTTCATTAACATGACAAAAGCAGGGTTGTACTGTCACATCACAATGCTCTATCCCTTTAAAATATGTATGACACACTTACAAAAATGGTAGGGCTTGTAGCATAAAAAGGCTTTCATCATTTGACCTTCCCTCCCCACCCTCCATGGACGCTACATTTCAATATGGCTATGGATTATTAAAAACCCAAAAACCCAAAGTCATCTTAGAGTCTCACATTTATTGCTGCATAATATTTCACGATCTGTAAAAGCCACCTTGGATTTTGCTTTAGAATAACCTAACTTATCTAACCCTCTGAAAAACAAAGAATTAAGCTGCATTAGAGTATGTTGGTGGTCAGGTAAAGATGCCTCAAGGTAACCTTTCAATTACCCCAAGCAGCTATTAGAAGATCCTTTGTAGTCAAACTTAGGAAACAATGGTCAATTAACAAGAGACAGAGAAAAACAATGCATTCTGCTGACATGCAGCTTTACATATTAACTTGACAAAACCAATGGAAGAATCCTCCAACTTCTTCAATTAGCTAAAAGAATCCTAAAGCAATCATGTCTTCCTTTGATCAATATATGACCTGAGGAAAGTTTGGTCTTTTTAAACAAAAAAAAATTTGCAAATCAATCCAATAATCTATTTTTGCAAGCAAACAGTATCCTCTGGCAAAATTAATCCTATTTACAGCACACCCCATAAGACTTTCAGTAAGCAAGACTGAGAAATTCTGGTTTTCAGTCAGGCTGAAGTCAGGGAGTCAAATTCCTTCACTGCCAAATATAATACACAAAATTATGTGGCTAACAAATATAAACTTAAATCCAATCCACATTTCCCCAGAGTCAAGTAATCCCAGCTCTTCTTCAGAAATCTTCTCTACATATTGGACAACATCAGACAGACTTCAAACATTGAATTTGCTTTATTTGTTAAACTGAAGCCCACATCTCCATCAAACACAACAAGGTGGTGTAGGTATCTACATGCATCCCATAAGCTGTCCATTGTCTACATCTATGGGTGTCAAACTCACGGTGTCACATTGCCATCACGCGATGTTTCGTGACATTTTTCCCATTTGCAGAGCTGGGGTAGGCATGACCAGCATGTGACACATCAGGCCCGAGGGCTGCCAGTTTGACACCCTGGTCTACATCAGTGCTGTCTTTAGATTGTAAAGCATTTCCTGCAGAGGAAACCAAGGTTTTCAGTGAAAGCCAAGATACAAATCTTTTGAAGCCAAGCCATCTTACTCTTGTTTATATGGATCTGAAGCAGAGACTCTGAAAAATAGACCTACATATTGTACTGTAAGGTTGCTGTATTCCTAATGAAGTGTCTATTGCATATCCTGGAAATCTTCCTATATGAACATCTCAAGAAAGATACCATCAGACAGAGATGCAGTGAACAACCTACATTTGAGGATGAAATCCAAAAGCACATATCAAGGTCACATTCCTTGATCTTTTTCCTATCCTTTAACAGGGGTGTCAAACTGGCGGCCCCCGGGCTGGATGTATCATGCACAGGCCATACTCACCCAAGCTCCGCAAAGGGGAAAAACATCACGATACATCACATGACGGCAACGTGATGCTGCAAGTTTGACACCCATGCTTTAAGATGTTCACTGAAACTGACTGATCTGTAGTTACTTAGTTTTTTCTCTGTTTGAAGATAGGACATTTGTCCTTCTCCAATCCCTTGGCACTATTGCCCATCTTCCATTCTTTTTCAGAAATTATACAAAAGGGCCCCAAAATAAGCTTCTGAGTAAGTTTATCCAAACTTATGGATGTAGTTGGCTTGGTTCTACCATTCATTCATGGCAGGGGTGAAATCCAGCAGGTTCTCACAGGTTCTGGAGAACCTGTAGCGGATATTTTGAGCAGCTCAGAGAACCAGTAGCGGACGCTTTGAGTAGTTCAGAGAACCAGCAAATACCACCTCTGGCTGGCCCTAGGGGTGGGAATGGAGATTTTGCAATATTCTTCCCCCCAGGAGTGGGGTGGGAATGGAGATTTTGCAGTATCCTTCCCTTGCCACGCCCACCAAGCCACACCACACCCACCAAGCCGTGCCCACAGAACCGGTAGTAAAAAAAATTGGATTTCACCACTGATTCATGGTAGTCTGATGTTCCCTCACCACCTCTTTCTTTTCTTTGGGATGCTACTCCCCCCCCCACACCTTTGTTAATTGTTGTAGTTGAATGAATTTAAACCCCTATTCTCCTCTGAGGAGAAGCAAAGTATAAACTGAGGAGCATTGACTATCACCTGTTAGCATTCTGCCATTTGTTTTCATGGCCACCTGTTACCTTCTGCTATTTTTACTAACAAAATGAAATAGATTTAGCATGATTTTGAAAAAGAAGAGTTTCCCTAACCTGTTTTTTTTTCTATTCAAACAGGTGGTAATGGTTCAAGCTTTAATTAGAAGTGGCAGGACAGTGCCCCACCTCACAAATTCTACCCTTTTATTATTTCTCCAAGTCTCAGCAGCTTTCACTGAAGGCTCTTCCCCAAAGAGCCTTGCTGCGGTAATGTGAGAATTATGTTAACTGGAGGAGGAAGATGTTCTTATAGCAGGAGTGGGCAACTGTGGCCTTTTTATGACCTGTGGACTTCAACTGCCAGAATTTCTGAGTCAGCATGGCTGGCTCAGGAATTCTGGGAGTTGAAGTCCACAGGTCATAAATGGGTCTTAGTTGTTCACCCTTGTTCTATAGCAGGGGTGTCAAACTGGTGGCCCGTGACCTGGATGCATCACACGCAGCCCACACCCACCCCAGCTCTGCAAATGGAAAAAACTTTGCTAAATGTCACATGACAGCAACGTGACATGGCAAGTTTGACAGCCGTTTGAGTGCTCCGTAGGAAGTATATGACAGATCCCACAGTTAGTAAAGACAGTTCTTATGAGTGTGCAGAGTGTGCAGTAACCAGGCATTATTAAACAATATGACTATACAGACTATTCTTGCACATTAAACAAAAAAGATGCAACAAAAAAGAATAGTAACACAATGGTCCAAAGAAAACAATAATAGAAAAACCCCAAATTCATCTTCAATAATATACAAATATGGACAGCCAATTAACATAAAAAATAAAAAATATGTGTATAAATGAAAGCAGCACAAAAATTGGGAATAATTGCCACAAGATGGCAGAGTAGAGGTGTAATTGTGCTGGCTTGTAGGAAGTCTTGGTTACTTACAGCTGCCCTCTTCCCAGCATAAAAAAGTGTTTCTATTGAAGCCAGAGGTGATACTGTAGATTAAGGATGCATTTTCTCCTTTGAATATATTGTCTCTTGCAGACTCATGCTTCTTCCTTTCCCCTTAAAAACTAGAATCAAAAGCACTGTTCCAGAATCTTGCCTGAGGACAGTTTATCACTGCCTATGGAGGTCTGCAGACTTGCAGGTTGGCTCAATTTGCTATGTCCCTATATAAGCATCAGTCCTTCTCTGACTGAGGACAGCAGTGGAAGATTTATGTCCTGCTTTTATCTTCTACTCTTGAGCATCTTCGGAATTTCATACTTAACACACCTCTGTAAATCAGTTCTGTTGCAATCTGAATCACCAGCTTGCTTAGAAAATCAAGTTGATTGAAATAATTGTTTTGATTTAGAACAAGCGAAAAGGTTAACACAA
Organism: Pantherophis guttatus; assembly: GCF_059756535.1. NCBI lineage: Eukaryota > Metazoa > Chordata > Lepidosauria > Squamata > Colubridae > Pantherophis > Pantherophis guttatus. The sequence goes on from NC_142064.1 coordinate 25,830,682, forward strand.
CTGAAGAAGCCCATCAAATTGATTTGTAAGTAACCACCTCAGAATTAATTTGACCATTACATTTGATGGTCCATTCCAACCATTAATGCTCGGGATTAATTTGACCATTAAACTTGAAAGTGATTTGATTCGGGAATTGTCTGCAAACTGAACTTTTCAAGTGAATCTTACTCTTCCAACTGGAGAAGTTTGCATTTATGAGGCATTATAGAGGTGGTGACAGAGTGTGATGCTGCCCTGTCACCACCTCTTTATATAATTTCTGAATTTCTTGAGCCAGAAAGGCTGTCATGCAAATTCAGGAAAAGACATGACCCCTTCAAGTTGCTGCAGACACTGGGTCAAGAGAGGGCACCTTTGCTACATCAGAATCACCTTTGTGTCTGCTTTAGATTTGAATGCTGCATAACTATAACGTCTATTGTATATGCTTAGTATTCGTGCCTGATGATATGTGTTTGTGTGTGTATTTGTGAATGATTAGTTAAGCAAAATTATTTAAACAAGGCCCCAAATATGAACCAAAAATCTTTGTAGAGAATAGAAACTATGACATAGTGACCAAATTATGCAAATTAATTGAATTGGGTCTCGAATCTTTGTCAGGGAATCGCGCAGCAGGTGTCCAAATGGAGTCGGAGACGCTGACACAAACTTGGAGTTTTATATAAATAAATATATTGTACATCTATATATACACCACCAAAGAATTGAGGCCTTTGAACTATGGTGCTGGAGAAGACTCCTGCGAGTCCCTTGGACTGCAAGGCAATCAAACTGGTCAGTTCTAGAGGAGATCAACCCTGGCTGCTCTTTAGAAGGCCAGATCCTGAAGATGAAACTCAAATACTTTAGTCACCTAATGAGAAGGAAGGACTCACTGGAGAAGAGCCTAATGCTGGGAAAGATTGAGGGCAAAAGAAGAATGCATCTCAAATGATCCATCTGTTAAACTACTGAAGTTCGAAGATGACACAACAGTGATCGGTCTCATTCGAGACAATGATGAATCTGCATACAGATGGGAGGTTGAACCTTGTGGTACAACTGGAACAATCTGGAACTGAACACATTCAAAACCATAGAAATGGTGGTAGACTTTAGGAGAAACCCTCCCATACTCTTACAATACTAGACAACACAGTATCAACAATAGAGACCTTCAAATTTCTAGGTTCTATCATATCTCAAGATCTAAAATGGACACCTAACATCAAAAACGCCATCAGAAAAGCACAACAGAGAATGTTCTTTTTGCGCCAATTCAGGAAGCTCAAATTTTCCAAGGAGCTGCTGATACAGTTCTATAGAGAAACTATTGAGTCTGTCATCTGCACCTCTATAACTGTCTGGTTTGATTTTGCAACCCAACAAGACAGACACAGACTTCAGAGGATAATTAGAACTACAGAAAAAACAATTACTACCAACCTGCCTTCCATTGAGGAGCAGTATACTGCACGAGTCAAAAAGGGGGCTGTGAAAGTATTTACAGACCCTTCACATCCTGGACATAAATTGTTTCAACTCTTACCCTCAAAACGATGCTATAGAGCACTGCACACCAAGACAACTAGATACAAGAACAGTTTTCCCCCGAACTCTACTAAACAAATAATTCCCTTAACACTGTCAAACTACTCACATTAGGCTGCATTACTATTGCTACTGGTCTTCTCATTGTTCCTGTCACCCATCTCCTCCCACTTGTGACTGCATGACTGTAACTTTGTTGCTTGTATCCTTGCGATTTATATTGATATTGATTGTTTCCTAGTATGATTTGATTCAGTGGTGGGTTGCTACCGATTCGCCACAGATTGGGCAAATCAGTAGCAGCGGCGGCAGGAAGCTCCGCCCATTCACCTGGTGGCTTCTGCACATGCACAGAAGTATCACGTGTGAGCGCACCCATGAGCGAACGAGTAGCATTTGCTACTTTGAAACCCACCCCTGATTTGATTGCTTATTATACCATATGACTGTCACTGGGTGTTGTGCCCTGTGATTTTTGATGAGTGTATCATGTCTTTTTATGTACACTGAGAGCATATGCACCAAAGACAAATTCCTTGTGTGTCCAATCACACCTGGCCAATAAAGAATTCTATTCTATTCTATTCTATTCTATTCTATTCTATTCTATTCTATTCTATTCTATTCTATTCTATTCTATTCTATTCTATTCTATTCTATTCTAAAAAAGAAGGGGACGACAGAGAATGAGGTGGCTGGATGGAGTCACTGAAGCAGTAAGTGTGAGCTTAAATGGACTCCAGAGGACGGTAGAGGACAGGAAGGCCTGGAGGAACGTTGTCCATGGGGTCACGATGGGTTGGACACGACTTCGCAGCTAACAACAACAACAATGTATACACCAAACAAGAAAGGCAAAAAGGAGCATCACCAGGTAAATCACAGAGCACACATAAGAAAAAAAGGGAGGGAGGGAAACTCCCCCTCCACAGCAGCCAATCACAGAGCAGATTACCTCATGCAGGAGCCAGCACTGTCCCATCAATCAGCTATAACTGTGTATTCTGGCTCACTGCACAACCCCACTCTCCAGCTGCTAAAGTTAAATAACATCTTCAACCAGCATCTTCAGGATCTCCAGAAGATCCAAGAATTGTCTTCCATTTTGAAAACACCAAGGTTCTCAGATCTGGGCTGAAAAATCTGGAAAACAACTAGATGACTGCAAAGTGATAGAGAAAACTCACTCCATCCTACTACAGTCTCCTGGCTACCCAGAGCTTTGCAATCTAGAAGAGTTAGCTTGAGAAGACACAAATTTAAATTTCTCACAGGGCTCCTGAGTCCATATCACACAGTGTGCCTGGAGGATAGTATTTTTAAAATCTTTTGTTTTGAATAGGAGTTTTAATTTACTCCAAATGCTTGGAGCAATACTGACTGGTAGCTTTGTTTTCACCAGTCCTTAAAGATACCAGCCAAGAACCTATCTCTGGAAGAAGTAATCTACGAAACAGCATTTTCATCTGGGCCCTGCCCTCTTTAAGTGACCCTGAACAGAATCAACTGAAAGCTTCTCAGAGACCAAGCCATACTACAAAGCATAGTTCTTACTAGCATCCACAATTAATAGGTCACGTAGATGCTGTAAACAAAGGAATCAATAGCAATCAGGGTGAAATTAGTTATACAGGACCTTCTTTTCTTACAGCTACTGTTCTGTGTCTTTGACAGTCAATCTCCCTGGTCACTTCACTGCAAACAAATTGCTTTGACCATGTGCGGGAAAGAACCCAGAGTTGCTGTCTGCAGTTGGGAAAGCAGCTGCAGACAGGCAGATTTCCATCCCCATGGATGGGCTCAGCTCAGGTTTTCTCTCAAAGAGCTGTAGGAAGTTAGCACCCACCCCTCTCCTAGAAGAATGAAATATTCTAGGAAATATTAAAAAGGCAGAATATTATACCTCCCAGATGAAAAAAGGAGATACATGCTCTTGGAAAGCAGCCCCCACCTTTGTTAATAACCCCAGAAAGACTGGGCCATCCTATCTACAAGATAAAAGGCTGGGCCAATTTATCTACAACAGAAAAGACCTTCACACTCAGGACATAATAGGATTAGCCCTCTACCCATCTCACCACATAACACCTGGGAAGATTACATCACCAAGCAAGATTCAACCAAGCCTGGGACTCAAGACAACCTACAAGGCTACCCCTTCATGGCCCCATGGGAGTCTGACAACCAATCAGAATACATTTCTTTCACAGGAGCAGGAAGCTCCAAGGCGGGGCCTAAGAGAGGGTATAAATCTCTCTCTCCCTCTCTCTCTCTCTCTCTCTCTCTCACACACACACACACACATACACAAACACACACACAAACACACACATACACACACACACCCATGTGCTCATTCTTGCCCAGGACCTAAAAAACCCACGTGGTCCTGTCCACCATTAAACCATCTTTCTAAATAGCCTCCATGTTCCCAGTGTCTTTCTTCCACTTGGAACTGAACCCAGATGGACATTTTTTCCAACACGGCCATAGAGGTTCACAGCCACAGAAACTGGAGAGAAGAAACATGAGAGAGTAAACTCTGAAAGGGGGTGGGATGAATAAGTTCATTCATTCAATTATTCATCCCCCCCTCCTCACTTTACTCAAACCAACAATCCTGGCAAGTTCCAAGCATCTTGTTAATTGAGCCACACGTCTTTAGGAAGATGCCAATTCCATAGGCAGCTTCACCCACCCATCCAGGCCTTTTAGCCTACAAAAGTGTGTGTGTGTGTGTGTGTGTGTAGAACATGAGTGGGTGGGGCTCTTTTATGACTTGTGGACTTCAACTCCCAGAATTCCTGAGCTAGCCATGCTCAGCAGTGGTGAGTTTCAAATATTTTTACTACTGATTCTGTGGGTGTGGCTTAGTGGGCGTGGCATGGATTGGTGAGCGTGGCTTGGTAGGCGTGGCAGGGGAAGATTACTGCAAAATCCCCATTTCCTCCCAATCAGCTGGGACTTGGGAGGCAGAGAATAGATGGGAGTGGGGCCAGTCAGAATTTTTATTACTGGTTCTCCGAACTGCCCAAAATTTCCGCTACCGATTCTCCAGAACTGGTCAGAACCTGCTGAAACCCACCTCTGATGCTCAGAATAAAAGGACCAAGTTTCCCCATACCCTGTTGTAGAAAAAGGAGATAAGAAGATGACATGCAGAGGAGGAAGTGATATCTGGAAATGTATAACTTGCAGGCAAACAATAGAGCTATCAGCTAATTGCTAGGACCGCAAATTAAGGTAAGCAGCCCATTGTGATGTATTTTCTCCTGATTTTGACTTAGAACTTGGCCTGGAGTTTGATAGCAACTAGAAGATGAGGCAAGGAACAACCCCACCACCTACACAAGAACTTTTTTGGAGGGAGGCAACAGTTGTAGGCTACTTTAAAGACTTTGAGACATTCGTTTGATTTAAGGACTGAGTATTAAAGGTGCATTTACATATATCAATTTGCAAAGCCTAAAAGGTGACGTTACCCAGAGGAGCAGCCTTTTATTTGGGAAAGGTGTGTGCCACAATAAAGCATTGTGTACAGCTACGGTGCTACACTATGGTGCGTCCAGTCTTTGGAAAACAAAGAACCCTCACAGATCTGTTGTTTCTCAATACCAACATTTTGCTTGTCTACAGAGTTCCATAGGAGGATCAGTGAAAGTAACCATAGCAAAATATGGTACAATTGCTTTACCTGTTGCAATAACAAGGCAGTGATGGTTATCACTATTCCCACCCAAAAACATGAAGCCTCCAGACCACTGTACTATACAAGAAAGGAGCAAAAGAATAGAATCCTCCCTCTATTATAAATAGGGCTTGCATTTCATATTTGGCAGCTGCTGGCACCCTTTGTAATAGTTTCCTTAGTTCTTTCAATAATCACACTTATCAGAGAACTGCAGCCTTCAAATATTGTCCGTAAGGTTTCTTGTGTTCATAGAGGCTGAGAGAAACCTGACACTAACTGTGATTAAGTGAAAATGTAAATGAAATTTTTTAAAAAACTGTTAATATTATTTCCCATGTATTTAATGGGGCTACACAATTGGCTTCATCACAATGCAGCTGCCTTTCTCCTCGTGAATACCTGACTGACTTTTGAACTGCTAAACTTTTTTAAATTATTGCAGACCAGCAGTATGTTTATGCTTCTGTTTTCTTTAAAATACCATTGGATATTGAATCTAAAGTACTGCAAAGCCCTAATATTTAATAAATTTTGACAGGACTCTGATTCACCCAGATTTGGGGATAGATTAATACATTTACCTACAGACCTACACACTCATTCAGTTCCTCTTGCAAATGTCAAGCATTATTCTTATTTCCAAGATGGAAAACTCTCTTCCATCCCATTCCAGAGCACCAAGCTCCTTGTAATGGCACAGGAACAGCAGAACAAGTACTACCAAGGGCCTTGGTAGTACAAGGGTTTAAGGCACCCTGTTATTAAGCTGCTTAAGACCAGCTGCCTGCAATTACTGCAGGGTTCGAATCTCGCCAAGGCTCAAGGTTGACTCAGCCTTCCATCCTTTCTAAGGTAGGTGAAATGAGGACCCAGTTTGTGGGGGCAATAAGCTGACTTTGTATAAATATACAAAAGGATGAAGGCTATTGCTGAGCACATTGTAAGCCGCCCTGAGTCTTCAGAGAAGGGCGGCATATAAATCAAATTAAAAAAAAAAAAAACAAGTCAATTTCCTTCTTGTCAGTTGGCAAGACCACTGCAAAGCCATATTGAATGTGCATATAGACATATAATCCTTTTGGCTATTGATTATTAAAGATGGGCTGTATAACTCTCTCTGGATGTTCTGGTTGAAGAAAAGACCTTGAGTTATTTTTTTGCAGGCTAGTAATCATTTGCACTATTCTCACATTTGTTATTATTAATCGAAAGAACACCCTTCTCTGTTTCTTTCTTCTTCTTTTTTTTAGCATAGTAATTTCTCTTTGCACAACTTTCCAAATTAAGCAACTCCTTTTAGGGATCAAAGAAGTGTCACATATTCACTACATATAACAAACCCTCTTGTACATTTATTTACAATAATTTAGAATTTTGTAAACTTTCTCCTATTATGTAATAAACCCAATGTCTGATTAGATATTACTATTAATATCTTAATAATATTACCTAGATATACAGACATTAATTTTATCATTATAAAATACTTGTAGAATGTTATATCTAACATGGGAAATTTGACATATTATGTTCCCTAAAATAAAACAGTGCCCATATAATTGTGTATGCTGTATATTAGAGTGAAAAATTCATACCCCCCCTCTCCGTAACAAAACTTCTGAGATAAAACTTGTGAGCTAGGGATGCAGAAGACAATAGGATCATGCTACTGAAGTTCAGAATACCTTTCTTTCCAAACTGTTGGAGAAAAAGAAAACAAAATAAAAAGGGAGATTTCTTTATTGTGTAGCCCCAAGCAATAAAAATGTTGGCTGCCCCTGGTATTTATCCAGTGAGTAGCCTTTGGATCAGGGGTGGGTTCTACTTACCTTTACTATCAGTTTGCATCGCGCGTGTGCACATGCTCTTCTGCGCATGCACAGATCACCTATGATGACATTGGGGTCAGTGGGCGGAGCCTCCTGCCGGTTTTACTACGGGTTCTTGCGAACCGGTCCGAACCGGGAACAACCCACCACTGCTTTGGATCTCAAACAAGAAGGATCCTTTAAATGTAACATGTGTGTTTGTGCTAAATCTAAAACTGCTTTCCTGCTTTGAATCTGTATCATATACCCTTCTGGTTTGAACTTGTAGATTGCAACACAAATGCTTAATTCCTGTCAGGGGCGGGTTTCAAAACCCGTTATTACTGGTTCGCAGAAGCATCTGGCCGGGTGGGCGGAGCCTCCCGCCACTATCGGTTTGCCCCGGATTGGCCAAACCGGTAGCAACCCATACTGATTCCTGTCCTTTTTTCCTATTTCCATGTTTTGGGACCCACCAGAATTACAACTCCACATATGGTAATGCTGCTGCTGGGGTCCCATAAATCTGCAAATTAATGCATTCGATAGTGAATCATTTTATTTTTCAGTTAATTTTCTGCTCTTCTGATAACTGTAAATTATACGGCAGGCTTCTGCTCCATTTTCAGTATCACGAAGTAGATGGGTGTTTGAACAGATGCTTTTGAATCCCCACTCCCACTCCTTTTGCATATGTATTGGAGGCTATAAAAATTTGCCTGGAAAGGTCAGATTTTTAAACTGGCAGCCCGTTCGTCAAAAGTCACTGGAAATCAAGTAGGTTCCCAGCCCAGGCACTGTCTTTCTGCCATCTGCATAGCTTTTCTGATTCAGCTCATGAAAATAAGATTTCCCCTGTTATGTTGGAATAGAGAGGTTCATATCTCAACAGAGTCCTACAAGAAAAGGCAGAGAGTGATTCACCAATATGCACCTGGAATTATTTTTATATAATTCAAATGAAGCTGCTACATAAAGACTATTTGTCTCATTAGAGTAACATTGCTTGCCCTAAACAGTAGCTTATAAAGTCAGGTGAACATATTTTCCTATATTTTACCTGATTGTTCATTTGTTTGTCTGTCTATGTTGCTCTATCAATATTAGCATTAATAGCAATTAATATTGCTGGATCATCATACTGCAGAACATATGCTTTACTTAGTGCAAGGGATAAACTCTGGACATTTGCCTTATGTATCATATACTATGGATAATGTGATATATGGACCCATATATAAATGAGGTTCTCCTAATTTATTCAACAATATTTCATTAAAACAAATATACAAACCTTGTCAGGGTATTTCCACTAACATTGGTCTTCACAGTGCAAATGCAAATACATGTAGTCCTTGACATATGACTGTAATTGAGCCTGGCAATTACAACTGTAAGCTGTGATGATTGTAAAGTGGATCATAAGTAACCAACCTGATTTTATGATCCTTTTTTTTTTTTTGCGGCGGCATTAAGTTGATGCAATGGTTGTAAAGTGAAACCTTTGATTGCTATGGGCTGGGTTTTATGGGAGATTGCCAGTTTCTGGCAAAAAATGTCATAAATCATGGTCACATGACTACAAGACATTGCAAATGGCTATCAATGTGGGGCAATTGCTGAGTGTTGAAAATGCAGTCATATGACCACAAGGGGGGCTTTCATAATTTCAGTCACTAGGTGATGAGTTATAAGCTGAGGTAAAATTTCAGGCACTCTTAGTCAAATTGTATGTTTCAGTGAATTCCTAAGTAGACAGAAATTGGTTTAGTATAATTCTGGTATTTATATTTAAATATCTAAAGCATTTCAATGGCGTTTTAAATCAACATTAAAACACAACCAACATAATGCTGGTAAATAATCAAGGGATCTTTTATATTGCTGCCAGTCATGTGTGAAGTTACTTCTCTCTTCCAAAGGCCAAGTGAAAAAGCACAGATTGTACTGGTATGGTAAATGATAATAGGGAAAGGGCCATTTCATTGCAGGTAGCAACTTTCTCCAAAATAAAACTGCCATTCCCATTTCTTGAAGCAGGGACAGAATCTGCTCTAAACTTATCCATACCGGACAGGCAGCTGTCACCTCTACATCAGCTTGACAAAGTAGTACTTTAATGTATTTATTTATTTTATTTTTTTTATTATTCGAATTTCTATACCGCCCTTCTCCTTTCGGACTCAGGGCGGTGAACAGCCAAAATAAAAACATTTATACATAAATACGATTAAAAATAGATTTAAAATAATTAAATTTGGCCCATAGTTTAAAATTTATCAATTTAAAATCCGTATCAAAATTTAAAACCAACCATAAAATCATAAAATCAAGAGAGACCGGCTAACTGAAAGAGATGAGTTTTTAGGGCCCGACGAAAGGTCCGGAGGTCGGAGATCACTCGTATCTCTGGGGGTAGATTGTTCCAAAGGGTAGGTGCCACCACAGAGAAGGCTCTCCTCCTGGGGGTCGCCAGCCGGCATTGTCTAGCCGACGGCACCCTGAGGAGGCCCTCTCTGTGGGAGCGAACTGGCCGGTGGGAGGCAATTGGTGGCAGAAGGCGGTCCCGTAAGTACCCCGGCCCTAAGCCATGGAGCGCTTTAAAGGTGGTCACCAACACCTTGAAGCGCACCCGGAAGTCCACCGGAAGCCAATGCAGCTCGCGCAGGAGAGGAGTCACATGGGAGCGCCCAGTCGCTCCCATAATCCCCCGCGCGGCCGCATTCTGCACCAGTTGGAGCCTCCGGGTGCACCCCAAGGGGAGCCCCATGTAGAGAGCGTTACAATAGTCCAGACGAGAAGTGACGAGTGCTTGAGTGACTGTGCGTAGGGAGTCCCGATCCAGAAAGGGGCGCAACTGGCGTATCAGGCGAACCTGATAAAAAGCCCCCCTGGCCACGGCCGTCAGATGCCCTTCTAAGGACAGCCGTGCATCCAGGAGGACGCCCAAGTTGCGGGCCCCTTCCGTGGGGGCCAATGATTCACCCCCAATAACCAGCGATGGCGTCAGCTGGCTATACCGGGACGCCGGCAGCCACAGCCACTCGGTCTTGGAAGGGTTGAGTTGGAGCCTGTTTCTCCCCATCCAGACCCGCACGGCCTCCAGGCACTGGGACATCACTTCCAAGGCATCGTTGGGATGGTCTGGGGTGGAGATGTACAGCTGAGTATCATCAGCGTACTGATGGAACTCCACCCCAAAACCACGGATGATCTCACCCAGCGGCTTCACATAAATGTTGAACAGGAGGGGCGAGAGGACCGACCCTTGTGGCACCCCACAAACAAGGCGCCTCGGGGTCGACCGCTGCCCCCCTGTCAACACGGATTGCGACCGGTCGGAGAGATAGGAGGAGAACCACCGCAAAACGGTGCCCCCCACTCCCAGTCCCTCCAGCCGGCGCAACATGATACCATGGTCGATGGTATCAAAAGCCGCTGAGAGGTCTAACAGGACCAGGTTAGAGGAATAACCCCTATCCCGAGCCCTCCAGAGATCATCCACCAACGCGACCAATGCCGTTTCCGTGCTGTACCCAGGTCTGAAACCGGACTGGAGCGGATCCAAATAGACAGCTTCATCCAGGTACTGTGGAAGCTGTCGCGCCACCACACTCTCAACAACCTTCGCAATAAAGCGAAGGTTGGAGACTGGACGATAGTTAGCCAAAACAGCCGGATCCAGGGATGGCTTCTTGAGGAGAGGCCTCACCACCGCCTCTTTCAAGGCGGCCGGCAGGACACCCTCACTCAAAGAAGCGTTGATAATTCCCTGGAGCCAGTCTCGTGTAACCTCCCGGGAAGCCAGCACCAACCAGGAGGGACACGGGTCCAATAAACATGTGGTGGCGTTCAGCCGTCCCAAGATCCTGTCCACGTCCTCGGGAGCCACAGGATCGAACTCCTCCCAGATAACATTCTCAAGGCCTGCCTCAGTCATCTCGTCTGAACTAACCCAGTCAGTGGCCAAGTTTTCCCGAATCTGAGTTATTTTATCATCCAGATACTGTACAAAATCCTCAGCTCGGCCCTGCAAGGGGTCCTCCCGCGCTCCCAGATGGAGAAGGGAGCGGGTCACCCTGAACAGGGCGGCTGGGTGGTTATCTGATGACGCGATAAGAGCGGCAAAATAGCTAGATTTCGCCGCTTTTATCGCCACTAGGTAGGTCTTAATATGAGACCTTACCAGTGTCAAGTCGGATTCGGAACGACTGGCCCTCCAACCGCTCTCTAGGCGTCTTTTCCGGTGCTTCATCTCTCTCAGCTCCTCGGAGAACCAAGGAGCTAAGTGAGTTCGGTGCCGGGTCAGAGGCCGCAAAGGCACGACCCGGTCCAAAGCCCCGGCAGCCGCACTATCCCAGGCGGCCACCAGGTCATCAGCCGAGTCGTGAGCTAGAGTTTCAGGAAATGGCCCAAGCTCCATCTGGAACCTATCAGGATCCATCAGGCGCCTGGGGCGGAACCACCTGGTCGGCTCCGCCTCCCTGCGACGGGGTGCGGCGGTCAGAAAGTCAAGTCGAAGGAGCGAGTGGTCAGACCATGACAAGGGTTCAGTATCTATATCCCCTATATCAAGGCCACTCAACCACTGACCAGAGACAAAAACTAAGTCCAGAGTGTGTCCCCCCATGTGAGTAGGGCCGTGAATTACTTGGGTCAGGTCCATGGCCGTCATGGAAGCCATGAACTCCCGAGCTACCTCAGAAGTTTCACCAATGGATGGCAAGTTGAAATCCCCCATGACCAGAAGTCTGGGGGTATCAGCCGCCACCTCGGCTATAACATTGAGGAGTTCGGGCAGGGTCGTCGCCACGTGGCAGGGAGCCAGGTACGTGATCAACAGACCCATCTGCACCCCACGACCCCACTTCACGAAAAGGGACTCACATCCGGCTATCTGAGGCACAGTGGTCTCCCTCGGATCAAGACCCTCTCTTATAATGACCGCCACCCCCCCGCCCCTGCCCTGAGCTCTCGGCTGATGAAATGCACGGAAGCCTGATGGGCACATCTCCACGAGGGGAACCCCCCCCTCATGGCCCAACCAGGTCTCCGTAATACCTGCCAGGTCCGCTCCCCCCTCCTGAATAAGATCACAAATGAGGGGGGCTTTATTTACTACGGACCTGGCATTACACAACATCAGCCGGAAACTCGGGCCCTGAGACTCTAAGCAGCCTGAGGAACGGGAAGAGCTAAGGGGACCGGGGCACGCAATCGCTCGGAGATAGCGAGCGCGTGCCCCCACCACATGATGCGGCCCCCTGCTCCCGCCATACCTGCCCCTCCCACTCAGCGTATTGATGGAAAAGCCCTCAATAGAGGGCATTCTAACAGTCCCCTTTCCCCCAGAGTCCGTACCCCCTATGGCACCATTAACAGCCAGACTGGCCTCCCTCCCCACCCCCCTCCCCAAACCCCTTAAAAATTTACACAAAGACAATTTTAAAAAACCCCTCAGCCCCCTCTTTGCGGCATGCCACCTCTCGGGATTCCAAAATCCGTCATCGAGGTAGGCCCTCGATAACGTGGGGGGCCAAGCCTGCGAGAGGGGGGAATCTCGCAGACCAAGAAGCTCCGCTGCTGTGTACGTCTTGCCACAGGGATGGGGTGACCGTCCCCTAAAGGGTCCATACAGAAAAGTCCGAGGGAGAACATAAAAAAGTATATTGTCCTACCTGGCCTCAGCCAAAGGACTAGAAATGTGACATGCACCTGCCTTCCTAAACTGTATGTTCACTATTTCAGATTATCAGTGACCTAAAGAAAGACTGCCACTTTCAGAGTAAATGTCTATGGAGATTCTTAGTCAAAGGTGCTTTTTTTTTTTTTTCAAGATGCAATTGGACTTTCTGGTTTTTCTTTGAAGATGTTTCACTTCTAGTCCAAGAAGCTTCTTCAGCTCTGACTGGATGGTGTGGAATGGAAGGATTTATACTCCTTGCAGACAGCTGGACATTTGCATTCTTTTAGCGGGTGGTTAAGGTCACCTAAAGGGGACTCGGTGGCTCAGTGGCTAAGATGCTGAGCTTGTTGATCGAAAGGTCAGCAGTTCAGTGGTTTGAATCCCTAGTGCCGCGTAATGGGGTGAGCTCCCATTACTTGTCCCAGCTTCTGCCAACCTAGCAGTTCGAAAACACGTAAAAAATGCAAGTAGAAAAATAGGGACCACCTTTGGTGGGAAGGTAACAGCATTCTGTGTGCCTTTGGCGTTCAGTCATGCCGGCCACATGACAGACACGTCTTCGGCTTTGAAACGGAGATGAGCACCGCCCCCTAGAGTTGGGAATGACTAGCACATATGTGTGAGGGGAACCTTTACCTTTATCTTTAAGTAGGGGTGGGTTCTACTTACCTTTACTACCGGTTTGTAATGGGATTGCGTGCACGCGTGAATCGAGCGCACGTGCCAAGCTTTTGCGCATGCGCAGCTCGCCTATGATGACATCCGGGGTGGTGGGCGGAGCATCCCACCGGTCTTGCAAACCGGTCCAAACCGGGGGCAACCCACCACTGCCTTTAAGGTCACTTGGAAGTTTATCTGTGTCATCAGGGTCACCTGAGTGGTGTAAATTGGTGTGGAGCCTTCTTGGAACTGTTGAAAGGACTGTGTGGGAGATCCCTACCATCCAGTCAGAGCTGAAGAAGCTTCTTGGATGAGAAGCAAAATATCTTCAAAGAAAAGCCAAAAAGTCCAATTGCCTCTTGCGGGGGGAGCACCTTTGGGACACTTTCAGAGTAGTTTCTTCAATCCCATAAGAAAGAGAGAAGAGAGCAAAAGTAGTGGCATGATACACCAGCTGATGTAAAATAAAGATGATTGTGCATGTGGTGATGCATTGCAATTATTCACAGCAGCGATACAACTGCTGTGCAGCAAAATATGTGTGTTTTTGAATTGGGAAAGCAGAATGGACAGTTAAGCTAATTGTTCACCATAATAAGCACATGCTGGGCAACACGGATTTGAAATTGCATAAAGGGAGGTTGTGAATGTTTGGTGCCAGTGTGCAGGAAAGTTTTTTTTTTTTAAAAAAAAAAGAGAAAAGAAATAAAAACTCCATTTTTAGAGGTCTCTGCTAATGTGCAAATCAGAAAGTCCCCTAAAATAGCCAGTGCTTGGTCCGATGACTTTTCCAGATTGAGAATCTAGACCAGTGTTTCTCAACCTTGGCAACTTTTAAGACATGTGGACTTCATCTTCCAGAATTCCCCAACCAGCAGGTGAATTCCCCGGGCTGGTTGGGGAATTCTGGGAGTTGAAGTTTACACATCTTAAAATTGCCCAGGCTGAGAAACATTAGTCTTGAATACTAAAAGAAGGTCAATTGTCCCTTTCTGAAGTGAGCAAGAGCATAAATGTCACTTCAGAGTGAAGTGAAAATACAACATAATTGTACCCTGCTGAATGGATGTCTGATATGGATGGCCCTGAGGTATTTCCCTTTTCTATCTAAATCCCAAGAAGCTGTTCAGGTTCTAAATCAGTGTCTGATGTTACTGATGGACAGGATAAGAGCAAGCAAATCAAAGTGTAACCCAGATTAGGAAGTGATGTTTTTGGTCAGTTAAAAGACAAGGACTCTATCTTTGTGGCAAGTGGATTATTTAAAACATCTGCACCCTGACATTTTGGCACAGGAGGACTTATACTAAGTAATAAAAGAGGTGGTAGGATAGTTTTGTATCTATCCAAGGTACCCAAAATAGAATAATCAGAATCAGAATAGAGCTGGAAGGGACCTTGAAGGTCTTCTAGTCCAGTCTCCTCATTTCATTTCATTTCATTTATTGGATTTGTATACCGCCCTACTCCCGAAGGACTCAGGGCGATGAACAGCCACAGAATAAAACACATAAATACAAAATTTAAAAACAGAATAAAACCAAATTAAACAATTTGGCCGAGACAAATTTAAAACACCCAATAATTTAAAAAACAAATTAAAATTTACATTTTAAAGGGGAAAGATTTAGGCCAGGCCGGCTTGATGGAATAAAAAAGTCTTGAGAGCGCGACGGAAGGTGCGCAGATCCGGGATCCTCCGTATCTCCAGTGGGAGCTCATTCCAGATAGTAGGTGCCCCCACAGAGAAGGCTCTCCCCCTGGGGCCGCCAGTCGACATTGTTTGGCCGACGGCACCCGGAGGAGCCCCTCTCTATGAGAGCGTACCGGCCGGTGGGAGGCTATTGGTGGTAGCAGGCAGTCTCCTGATCAAACAGGAGACCCTATACCATTTCAGACAAGTGACTGTCCAGTCTCTTTTTAAAAATCTCCAGTGATGAAGCACCCACAACTTCTGAAGGCAAGCTGTCCCACTGGTTAATTGTCCTCACTGTTAAAAAGTTTCTCCTTGATTCCAGATTGGTTCTCTCCTTGATTAGTTTCCATCCATTGTTTCTTGTCCTGCCATCTGATGCTTTGGAAAATAAATTGACCTCCTCCTCTTTGTGGCAGCCTCTCATACTGCTATCATGTCCCCCCCTCCCTAGTCCTTTTCTCTAGACCAGGGATTAGCAACCTGCGGCTCCGGAGCCACATGCGACTCTTTGGGCCCTTTGCTGTGGCTCCCTGTCGGGTGATCCCACCACTGGCTGGCCCCACCCCTCGCCCTCCCCTCCCAGTCATTCTTCTCCTGGCCTGAGAAGGTAAGGGTGATGGCAGGGGATGGAGAAGCGGCCAGGTCAGAGAAAGAGAGATACAGAGAGGGGGAGAGAGAGACAGACATAGAGAGATACAGAGAGAGAGGGAGAGAGAGGGGGAGGGAGAGAGAGGGGGAGAGAGGGAGGGAGGAGGGGGAGAGAGAGAGATGTCAAAAGGGTTTTGTGGTTCCGGTGTTTTTTAACAACTGGTTCTCTGCCCTAATGACCAGCTGGGTAGGCTTGGCTGGGGGGGGGGGTCATGTGACTGGTGGAAGTGAGTGACATCGAGTTGGCCACGCCCACTCAGTTTTGTGGCTCCCAGTGTTTTCTTTTCTCTGGGAAATGGGTCCAAATGGCTCTTTGAGTTCTTAACGTTACAGACCCCTGCTCTAGACTAGCCAAACCCAATCCTGCAACCATTCTTCATATGTTTTAGTCTCCAGGCTTTTACTCAGCTTAGTTAGTTTACTCGTCTCTGTACTTTTTCCAAAGTCTCAACATTTGTTTTGTAATATGGTGACCAAAACTGGATGCAGTATTCCAGGTGTGGTCTTACTAAAGCTTTATAAAGTGCTACTAATACTTCATGTGATTTTGATTCTGTGCCTCTGTTTATAGAACCAAGGATTGTATTAGCTTTTTTGGCTGCTGTCTCACATTTAAGTGATTGTCCCCTAAGACTCCAATGTCCCTCTCACAGTTACTGGTTTTTTTTTAAGCCAGGTTTTGCTTAATCTGTACTTGAACCTTTGTTTTTTTTTTCCTGCCCAGGTGTAAAACATTGCTTTTCTCCACATTAAATTTCATTTTGTTGGATAGGGCCCATTATTCAAGTCTGTCAAGATCTTTCTGGATCCCAAGCTTGTCTTCTGGAGTGTTGGCTATTCCTGCCAGTTTAGTGTCATCTATAAATTTGATGAGTTCTACTTTTATTCTCTCATCTAAGTTATTTATGAAGATATTGAAGAGTATTGGGCCTAAACAAAACTTTTGGTACCCTACTGCTTACTTCCATCCATGTAGATGTAGTACCATTAAAACAGATCTGCCCATGCTCACTGCAGGGTTATGACTGTTTCTACCTGTCCCCCAATCTCCTCCATTGCATTTGGTTGACATACCTTGTCAAGTCCGAAAGGTGGTTTTTTCAAGAGGCTACTGGACTTTCTGGTTTTTCTTTGAAGATGTTTCACTTCTAGTCCAAGAAGCTTCTTCAGCTCTGACTGGATGGTGGGGAATGGAAGGATTTTTACTCCCTGCAGACAGCTGGTCATTTGCATTATTTTAGCGAGTCCTTAAGGTCACCTGGAGGTTTATCTGTGTCATCAGGGTCCTTTGAGTGGTGTAAATGGGTGTGGAGCCTTCTTGGAACTGTTGAAAGGACTGTGTTGTATATTGGAGATAGATGATGTTGCATCCTTCCCCCTCTGTTAAGAGAAGGCTGTTCAATTTTGACATAGATGGCCTCGTTGACCCCTCTTCAAACGAGCAATCCTCTCTGTCAAAAATGTGGACTTTGTTGTCTTCAAAAGAGTAGCCTGTATCTTTTAAATGCAGGTGGACTGCTGAATCCAGTCCTGAGGTGTTTGTTCTCCTATGTTGTGCCATGCACTTATGACCTTAAGGACTCGCTAAAAGAATGCAAATGACCAGCTGTCTGCAAGGAGTATAAATCCTTCCATTCCCCACCATCCAGTCAGAGCTGAAGAAGCTTCTTGGATGAGAAGCGAAATGTCTTCAAAGAAAAACCAGAAAGTCCAGTTGCCTCTTGAAAAAAGCACCTTTGGGACAACCATGACCTGGATGACTGCGAATCTCCATAGATATGCCTTGTCAAACTTTATTTATCTTTTCAGTCACTTGCGTGTCATTGAATAGACAAGAGATGGCTCACTGAAAGCCAGTGGTTGAATTTTATACTTAAGCTGGGTTCTGAATCATTCGACAAACTGTATCCCACTTAATGCAATTCTGACCACCAACTTAGATCAATGATAGTGAAATTCTTTTTCTGCCAAAGGCTAATTTTCCTCAAAGATGAACTATCAAAATCATCACATTGGTCATAAGTACTTCTGAAGCCAGTTGCAGGTGGGATGTGACACAATTGTAGACAAGATGATCTCTATCCTTTCTCTTTCTCTTCCACCTATTTCTCTAGATCACTCTTTAGAAAAGTCTGGATTGTTATTTTACAGATGACTTAGAAAAGTAAGTCAAAGGTAATATGAGATTCTAAAGCTCAACTCCAAACATTTTTCATAATTGGCAGTGCTAGCTGGATTTGCACAGAGTTGTAAGTTGGCCATATCTGTGCTAAGACCTATTTTTAGTGAACAAAGGCTTTGTCACCCATTACTTTGGAAAAATTCAAGTGACCTCCAATAACCTTCTCTGTGAGCCTTTTCTGTGGGGGCACTCGCCCTCTGGAATGAATTGCCCCCGGAGATACAGATGATCCCTGACCTACGCACCTTTCGCCGTGCCCTCAAGATGTTATTGTTCCGACAAGCTGGGCTGGCCTAAACATTAATTTTAATGGGTTGTTCTTGTTTTAATGATATCGGGGCCAAATTATTTAATATGTTTTTAAATTGTTTTTAAATTTTATATATGTGCTTGTTTTCTCTTTGGCTGTGCTCCGCCCTGAGTCCTTCGGGAGAAGGGTGGTATAAAAATTAGATTAAATAAAATAAATAAATAAATAAATAAACCTGCTACTGAGACAACGGGCAAAACAGAAGAAAAACAGGAATCATAAACATGAACAACTTTTATTCTGGCACTGACTTCTGTTAGTTTGAGAATGGTTAGAAAGTCCTTCACTAAATCTGTATCTGTGATAAACAGTAACAAAACAGCCCTTGTTGAGATGATGCAAAGAATAAATCCAGCATGAAATAAAGCCATCTAAGCATAACAATTACGCAACAAGTTGCAGCAAGATCTAAAATGCTGCTTTCTTCTCTATTCATACTGTACCCAAGTATAAAAGGAATATGTAAATATGACATACATGCCTGTAGTGCTATAGAGCAGTAAGGAAGGGCTAGTGGTGGAACAGGTTTTATGAATGGTTGTAACAATCAGGAGCCAAAAAGGAGAGGAGTCATGAAAAAGGCTCACACGCCTACAACATCTGAAAAAGGATGTTGCCTTTGGTAGTGCTAAAAGTCTCGAGCCAAGATGTGGGAGTTAGAATGCTTGATTGCACTAGGATGCAGTCATTATAACTAGTTAAAATGTTACTTAGACTGAGGGCTATCATCCATCTGATTAAAATGCTTGAGGGATAAAAGAAACCACAGAGAAGTATGCAAAGAAGTTGTAGCAATAGGGCAGTTCAGATACCATCCCATGGGGCAGATTTGCAGTTTCTGCCAGGCCCAGATAAGTTAACTCATTGCATTCTGGGTGCAGAAACTCCCAGTCTCTGCCCATTGCACATGTACACCTCCCACATACACACATTCAATTCAAAACTGTCCTTGAAAGCAGATGGTTCCCAGCGCTTATCCCATTTTAGTACCAGCCCCAAATTCCGATTAGCTGCAGAGTCTCCTCTGCTCCAGCATTTGGTTACTACCCAATATAGCCATTTAATCCTTGGCTGCTGATTGGATATGGTTTCCTTGCTTTCCCCAACTCTTGGGAAGATTTTTCCTTTACTTTTTAAAAAAAACATCTTTAAGGTACACCGCAGAAGCCTTGCTACTTGGTTTCTATGAAGTTCTTCCTTCAAAGAAACAAAGCAGTAGACCAAATGGGGTGCACCCAGTAGACCCTTGGGGTGCACCCGGAGGCTCCAACTGGTGCAGAATGCGGCCGCGCGGGGGATTATGGGAGTGACGGGGTGCTCCCATGTGACTCCTCTCCTGCGCAAGCTGCATTGGCTCCTGGTGGACTTCCGGGTGCACTTCAAGGTGTTGGTGATCACCTTTAAAGCGCTCCATGGCTTAGGGCCAGGGTACTTACAGGACCGCCTTCTGCCACCAATTGCCTCCCACCGGCCAGTTCGCTCCCACAGAGAGGGCCTCCTCAGGGTGCCATCAGCCAGGCAATGTCGACTGGCGACCCCCAGGGGGAGAGCCTTCTCTGTGGTAGCACCTACCCTCTGGAACAATCTACCCCCAGAGATACGAGTGATTCCAGACCTCCAGACTTTTCGTCGGGACCTTAACACCTATTTTTTTCAGTTAGCCAGGCTGTCCTGATTTTATGGTTGGTTTTTAAAATTTTGATATTGATTTTAATTGAAATGTTTTAAATTATGGGCCAAACCTTATTTAATTATTTTAAACTTATTTTAACTTTTGTGTACAAATGTTTTATTTTGGCTGTTCACTGCCCTGAGTCCGAAAGGAGAAGGGCGGTATAGAAATTTGAAAAATAAATAAATAAATAAATAAACAAATAAATAAATAAATAAATAAATAAATAAATAAATGTCCATGCATCTACACAGGAGAGCATAGGAATGAAAGTGCCCAGTTGCTTTGATTATTGCAGCCTTGGACTTGCAACCTTACCATAAGGAGAAAGGAGAAAGGAAGAAAGGAGAGAAGAGGAGGAGAAGAGGAAGAAGAGGAGGAGGAGGAGGAAGAGGAGGAGGAGGAAGAGAAGGAGGAGGAAGAAGAAGAAATCAAAAGAGATAATGTGAGAAGTGTGTGTGTGCATCAAGGCATCCATGTGTGCAAACATTGGGAAAAGAAAAAGAAAAAGACTGCAGGCTTATGAGCAATTCCTAAAACAAAAACATAGGCAAAGCTTTGTCTATGCAGGGACCTGCTGGTAAAGCTGGCTTTCTTCGCACAGAGAAAGAGGGAAAGGAGCAAGGAACCTTCAGTCAGACTTTGTGGCCCTAGTCAAGAAGGAGCATCAGCCTGGTCCCTTTGCCAATCCATTGCAATCCAGATTGGAATTTCTGAAGATAGCTTAAGAAAAAGGCAGGGATGCCTTTTATCTTTGACCACGGTGTGGAATTGTCCAGAGACAGGATGCATTCATGTTCAAGTCACAAGGAAGAAACTTTATATCTCGATAATCTAATTGTGCCTAAGAACCGTTAGAAATCAACCGATCAGAAGGGAGGCAGCCTTAAATTGAATTATAAATTCAAATGTTTGGATTAAGTGTTGTAGAACCAATAGCACATTTTACATACATCCAGGTAGAATGTAGCACGAGACATGATGTCCTTAGTGTTCTCTGAGCTTGGTTGTTTTCTTTCTGACATTTCATTACCCAGCTAAGTAACATCTTCCATGCATTACTAGTTGGATAATGAAACTGTTCTGTCCCCGTCTCACACACGCACCCCCACAGACGGCCCGGAGTTAATAAGCCACACGACAAAGTCTTTGAAGATAAAGCTGGCAGCAACCCAGTGGCTAGCTGCCAATTCAGACTTTACTCACACAAAACAAAGATTAGACTGCAAGCATTCCGATAAAGCAGGCAAAGTTTCAGTAATACAAGGATTAGTCCAAATGCAGTCCGACAAGACAGGCAGAAGTCCAGTAACACAGAGATCATGGATTATTTCTAGTTTTTGCTTGTCACAAACTGAACCGGCCACCACACCCACATTTATACCCTGTGTGGTGTGGTCCAGTGACTCAGCTAATCTCTGGCACGCCTTCCCCTCTGCTGTGCACGCTTCTCCCTGCGCCGCTGTCGAGGATCCAGCCAGCACTTATCTCCTTCGTCACTGTCCACCTGTGGCTGCAGGGACATGCTTGGCTCTGGGCCTATCTCTTGGCCTTCGGTGTCCTCTGGAGGCATTGCCAGAGAGGAGCGTCCTGGAGAGGGAGGCCTTGCCAACTCCTCTCCCTCACTCTCAGAGTCTGCATCTGTCGATAGCCCAGGCTCAGGCAACAGAGCCACAACAGAAACAATCTGCAAGAAAACAACCAAGTTTAGAGAGTACCAAAGACTCCACAGTCCAACCTTCAGGGATATTTTGGGTGACTATGTTGCATCAAATCCCTGGGTCCTGGTGGCATTCACCTGATAGTTCTTTAATTCAGTTTCAAATATGAAATTGCTGACCTCCTACAGAACTTTGTAACTTGTCCTTCAAAACAGGCTTAGTGCCAGAGAACCAGAAAGTAATCAATGTGACACCACTTTTTTTAAAAGAAAAAAAATCCCACCCTTTTATTTATTAAATTGAATAGGACAACAATAGGGAAAAAAAGGAAACATGGGTAAAACAAAGATATTCTTCCAGTTACTACACACACACACACACACACACACACACACACACACACACAATATAAACACACACGTGACAATAAAGAATGCCCGACCATCTGAACTTTGAATCCAGGTCATAAGTTCCTCTTTTCAGTTCGGTCATAACTTTGAATGGTTGCTAAGTTACTAGTCATACATCAAGGACTATATGTAACACACAACTATGTATCTACTTGTATAGTAAGCCCAACTTAATTAGAGGGGTGGTATTTCTTTCAGGGAGGTATTTATACTTGCAGTTGGTAACGTACTGCCCTCCATATGTCCACCACTTCTATTATTTACATCCTTTGGCCAGGATGGCTGGTTTTCTTGGATGACAAAACAGATCTCTCTTTTGGCATTGCAATACCAAGCTAGTCCCTGGCAACAAAATTTGAGTTGAGTAGAAGTGAAACTGTCAAATGTTTCTTCTTTCTTTTCCTTCTCTTCTAAATAATTCCTATCTCTTTTCTCTTCTCCTTTTCTGGAGGCAGCAAAATGTCTTGAGTAGATCTGGCAAAATTCTTGATCTAGCCATCTTTTCACTTTTTCCTCTCCTTGGTCAAACAGTAGTGGCCAAAATTGTGGAAACCTTTTGGGAAAAGTATTTTATAAAACTAGCTAATAACACCACTTTTTTTGGGGGGGGGGAGTAGTACCATAAAATTATATATCAATATAAAGATAATTTAATCAAGAATGTAATGCAATAACTTTTATGAAGGATTTGCTATTAGAATAGCAGTTACAATATAAAGAAGAAAAGTGAAACATGTAGAAAAAATGAGATATACAAAAATTATCACGTCAGTTAATACTTAGTTGGGTAACCTTTAGCATGAATTACGGCCTTACAATGTCTTCCCATGGAGTGAACCAAGTCTTTTAGTTCTGCAGCTGTTATAATGTGAAACCAAGATTGAACGATTGCTTCTATTAACTGGGTTTTATTGCTGGGTCACTTCTGACTAACCAGTTTCTTTAGTCGGCTCCATAGATTTTCAACTGGGTTAAGATCTGGGCTATTCCCAGGCCTTTCCAGCAATGGCATATGATTAACTTGAAATTCCCCCCCCCCAAAAAATGTGATGTTATTAGCCATTAAACCTCTAAAATACACTTTCCCCAAAAGGTTTCCACAATTTTGGCCACTACTGTATCTTGCCATACCAGCTCAATGGCACTTGCTTCTCTTACTCTTAGGAATAATTAAGCATCTTTCTAGAGTATCTTTCTTAACAAGTTTTGAAAGGAACATTGTACCTAACTTCTCTTAAAAATAACATTTGTTTCCTTGACAAAACCCATCACTTCAATAAAATAAGATATGGCTAAACTCTATTTGCTTTTTACTCCAGAAAAAGGAAGAGAAGAAAGTGGAGGAAGAGGGAGATGGGGAAGAAGCAGGAGGTCATGAAATTAAGTCCCCAGGTTAAACTTTAAGATTTCCAGAATTAACAAACTAATTTTTAAACTTTCTTTGACAGTTTTAGCTTTGCTTCATGACATTTCAACTCAGTATTGACAGGAGATGTAAGGAAATAATGTCCTGGGTTGATGGAAATGTAATAGTACAATAGTTATTTAGGTAAGATAACAGCTGCATCTAAAATTCTGCTCACTGCCTGTTTTTAAGCTTCAGTAAAAATTGCTGAAGTGGTTCTATTGTCAGCAGTTTGCCTCAAATTTTTATGTGTGTAATTTATCATCAGTTTGTTTCTCTTTTAGGTTTGCCAATGATTGTTAAAATATTCTTTCCCTAGCAGTAACGATCATTTGAAATTCACTTATATTTTTAACACTCTGGTTAGCAAAATAAATATGGAGTGATGGCGGAGTTAATATAAACTAGGACAGCTGGTAATCCAGACGCCATTTATAAAATGAAGTTTCATTCAATGTTGCAATGTGAAACTGCCCTTGTTATCTATTATGCTCTTGCTCTACACAGAAGAGTTGTCAGCCTTTTCAAGGAGAACAGGTGAGTGGGTTGTTGTTTTTTTCCAAAACGGAGTGATTGGAAACAGGAAACAATTAAACTGAAACAATCTATAAAGATGCTCTGTTTAATCAACATGCTAGTTCATCTGCTAACTTCCATGCTACCCCTCAACCACCAAGACTCCAGTCAGTACGGATGAGACTATCAAACCAGCAGTGCTAAGAAAGTCGTGTGGTGGAAGATACATATTAGAAGCATTTTTTTAAAAATTGATTAAGAGTCTTTGTCCTTGAATTTCATTCAATATTTTGTTATTAATTTAGTCATGTCAATTGATTGATTATGTGCCATCCAGTTGACCTCTAGAGACCATATATATATATATAAATTTTCTCCCTGAGGCTATATATATAGTCTCCGGGTTTGTAGTCTGATGCCTTAAGCACTACATCAAACTGTTTCTCTATGTTAAAATGCTACTAAATCTATCTCTATCTTTTTGTTTATCTAACCATGTGTGTGTGTGTATGTGTGTGTGTGTGTGTGTGTAATAACACACCCACACACCCAACACAAAGAGGTGCAATCTCTGGAGAGGTTGAGGAACATATTGGAATATTGAGGAAGATACTTGGAATATTACCGTATTTTTCAGACTATAAAATGAACCAGACCATAACAAACACCTAGGTTTAGAGAGGGAAAACAAGGGGAAAAAAGTGTTTAGCTTTCGCATGACCTATTTTCGGCTTCCCTAGCCCCCAGAAGCACTCTGCAAGAAAAAAAATGGGCCTGTTTTTGGCCTCCCAAACCCTCCACGCATTCTGTTTTTGCCCTCTCTGGTGTCCAGAAGCACTCTGCAGGACAAAAACAGGCCTGATGCCAGGGAGGGCAAAAACGGGATGCACAGAGGGTTTGGGAGGCCAAAAACAGACCTGTATTGCAGTGGTAGGTTTCTACTGGTTCGGGCGAATCTGTAGTGGCAGTGGTGGGAGACTCCTACCGGACATCATCATGGACGCTCTACGCATGCACAGAAGCACCGTGTGCGAGTGAAGCAAGCGTGCGCATGTGCATGCTCACAATTCCGAACTAGTAGCAAAGGTAAGTGGAACCCACTACTGCTATATTCGCTCTATAAGACGCACAGACCCACTTATTTTGGGGGAACAAAGTGTATCTTATAGTCCAAAAAATACAGTACTTTAGAGAATTGTCCTCTCCTAGGAAGGTATTATCTAGCTATCTCCTTGGAAGGGATGTCCAGGACAAAAAGGTTTTTTGCCCAGATGGGAAAACTTAAATTAGTATGGGTTAATTTAATCTTTTGGTGTAGTACATTAAAAATGGAAATTTAGTGGCAACGTTGGAAGACACCTTCAGACTTTTCCCAAAGTCATTGGGGTGTGTGTGTGTGTCATGTGTCTGACTTGTTTGATTTAAAACATACTTTATGAAAGATGGGATAAATTTTGTTCTCGGAAGAGTTGTGAGTACTAGTCTGAGTTGGAAGTTGAGAGCTTTGCAATGAAAGTAGTACTTCAGTCATGAACTTGTCATATAACAGCATGTCTTTATTTAGTTATCTATTTATTTACTGTACATAGCGAGGCTCTAAAAACTGCTTCCAGTAAGTTATATAACAACAAAAGATAAAAAGCATAAAATCAGAAAAAGGAACAAGGAAAAAAACACAATGCAATTGCATACAGAAGTTTAAGTACCCCAGATAGATTTTATATTTCATTAAATTCTCAAGTAAAAACTGGCAAAACCTCCATACGATATAAAATTAGATGACATATTTCAGTGTGCTGTCATATTTACTATTCATGTGCACTTCTAACTCCTTTTAAATGCTTCCTATAGCCAGGAATATTTATGCTATTGCTTCTGGATTTTTTAGCCTTCACTCTGCTTTGAACTCTTTTAGTTTGAGCATATTCTTGCGTCTGCTTGCCTTAACTGCATGCTTTAAATCTCTCCATGGTTTTTCAATATTATTCAAGTTTGAAGACTGTGAAGGTCATTTCCAAATCTTCATCCTTCTTTTCTGTATGATGTCTGATTTGAAGGGATAGAGTCAATAAAGCTGAAAAAAGATTAGATATTTCTGAATTATACCAGGTAAGTGGTGATTAAATATGGCTAGGACCTCTCACTCCATGTTCTGACCTAGGCTTCCTGAGACAGCAAAAAGCACACAATTAGTCCCAAAAACCCTCTTTTTATTTCAACGGCTGTGAATTATGCTCATTCACAGTCACAAATAGTTTGTAAAGAGTCCAACAGATGTCTGCCACAGTCCTTCGGGATAAGGCTGATAAGCACCCACCTTTATCTCACTAGACACACTGCCAAAGACCTAATTGGCAATTAACTTTGCAAGGCCACATGGAGCACAGAGTCAAAACGGAGCTTCAGAATACAAACCGACCAGCATCAACAATGTTGCTTCCTGCAAGGCTCATGTGCCTTTGCTCCTCCTTTATGTTTTATGGGAGGGGCCAATCATCTCCAAGCCCTACTCCTGAGTCGTCCCTTTTGTCTTAACTGTTCTTGCCTTCTGGCAGGTCTGAGCATGTGCACACTGGGATCAGGCTCCCCCTGTTCCTCTGCCTTGCTGATGTCCAACTCTGAAGGCTCCGGAGGCAGCACATAACTCCCAGATGGCCCTGGCCCCCTCTCTGCCTCCAACCCAGAGCCTTTGTCTGAGCCTTCCCCAGACTCCAGGACTGACCCATGTTCCTCCCCAACCTCCTCAATGACCGACTCTGATGCCACCTTTGTAGGCTGCCGGCGGACCACAACACTCCATATAGGGTTATAACTGTCATAGCAATTATATCTGGGTAAAGGCCCCCAGATACCAAGTAGTAGCTATAAGTCCAGGAGGACATTCCCACATAGATACACACACATACATACTACATATTGCTCTTTTCAGAGGAAAGTGACTTTGTCTAGCATTATCACTGAAGCTGAAAAACAATCACAATCTTCTTTGGGTTTGACTACAGCTTATTTTGCGTCATCCAGATTTCAGGAGCCTATAACAATCAGTTCAAAAATTCTGTGATATCTCCAGCTCAGTCCAGAGTGGAAATACACATCTGACAATCACTAGCATATTGATAGTACCTATCAGGACTTTGAGATAGGACAGACAAGAAAACAGACACCATAAGAAATATTAGTACTCTACTTCATTGATGTAGGCTATAATAAGAGAATCTTGAAAGCTTGGCAGGATTTCTCCTTCTCTTCATTTTATACCAAAGAGAGTCAAGTTAGGGCAGCTTCCTTGTTTTCCTGGGCTGAGCTCATGATTTGTTAATGGTCTCCATATATCTTCTCTGAGGTGAGTTCTGGACTCTTGTCCATTATCTCACTTGAAATGAATCTCTCAGTGCTTTACACAGAGGTTAGTCAGAAAGGAGAAGGAACTAACCTCTGCAGAACTTCACAAGATTCTGTTAATTAGCCTTACAATATAGTAGAATTAAGGGACGCGGTGGCTCAGTGGCTAAGACGCTGAGCTTGTCGATCGAACAGTCGGCAGTTCAGTGGTTTGAATCCCTAGTGTCGCATAACAGGTTGAGCTCCCGTTACTTGTCCCAGCTTCTGCCAACCTAGCAGTTCGAAAGCACATAAAAAATGCAAGTAGAAAAATAGGAACCACCTTTGGTGGGAAGGTAACAGCGTTCCTTTGTCATTTAATCATGCCAGCCACATGACCACAGAGATGTCTTTGGACAGTGCTGGCTCTTCGGCTTTGAAACGGAGATGAGCACCGTCCGCTAGATTCGGGAACAACTAGCACATATGTGCGAGGGGAACCTTTACCTTTATAGTAGAATTAAACCTCATCTGGTCATGTTTCCTATCTGGTGTACCGGAAAGAATAATATCAATCTTGCAAGTATCAGCCCTGGTATGCCTGGAGGCCCAGGGCTGCCATTCCGGTGGGGAACGGAGAAGCCGGGACTGCCTTTCCTGGTGAGCGCAACATCCACCACACACTACACCCACCGGACTGCCGTACCCACGCCAAACCGATGGCTGGATGGGTGAGGACAAGCCAGACCCAGCTGACCCATTGCTGATGATGAAATCACTGCCTAAGAGTTGTGAGGCGGCCAGACGGCTGAGCAGTGGGCAGAAGCCTGCGCGCATGCGCGCTGTGTATGGCTGGCATTTGGACTCTGCTAGCTTCACTGCTTGCTTTCGAATGACCAGATTGTGGAAGCATGATGGGGGGCACGCGTGGGTGGCTGGGCGGGGCTAGGGAAAGATTTAAACAGTGGGGAGGGAACTGGGCAGTTAGTCCTGACTTTGTATTTCAATTGATGAATATCAGTTAGTGCCGGGTATTCATGAGGGAAATAAACCATTACAGTTCAAGATTGTGTTCTTTGGTGTTTTTCCTCACGTTTTAGACCGGAACCTGACAGCAAGTCTGAAAGAACAAATCTAGGCAGCATCTCTCTCTCCCTCCCTCCCTCCCTCTCCCTCCCTTTCTCTCTCTCTCCCTCCCCCTCTCCCTCTCCCCACATCTCCCAATGTCATTCCCACATACCATTACAGATATCTACAACACAAGTCTTGGGGTAAATACAGAATCTTGGAAACTGCAAAAGAAATTTCAAGCCCTGGTTTATACTACATTCATGAAGAATTGTTTTAATGATTTGAAATGCTTTCTTTCACCTAGGCTGTCTTGCAATTTATAAGAAAAACTGCTAAAAGATTCATCTAGCTCTTAATTTTTAATGTTTACTTTGCTTTCCATTACCTTCTGAGCCTCCACACCATCTTGCACACCCTTGGAGCTAAAGTTTTAAAGAACCAAAACCGACAAGGGCAAATCTCAGAGGGCCACATTACCCAACCAAGTTTTGATAATGCATGCCAGATCTGATGGCTCATCTACACCAGATTATCAGCTCTTATTGCAAAAGAATCTGACATTCATCACTGATGGCTTGAAGTCAGAGTGACTAACAATCCAATCACCTAAACTCAGAATGAGGCACTTCAATTGGAAGAGGGAACCAGCTCTAAACTCCCTTCTCATTTAATGCTTTATCCCTCACATAGCTCTTATGAGCTGTCAAAATGAAAATGTATCACTCCCTTCTCCCTCCCCACACTTGTCTTTAATCTTCCTACGCCATGAAAAGAGATAGGAGATTTGAGCCACAATCTTCCTTTTAATCCGTCCTTCTAATCTACATCCTTTCTCTCTCTCCAACCCAAATAAGAGGCTGGTATCTAGTGAATTATTGTTACCACCCTCTATTTTAATTTTTCCTCTTTTTTTTTCCAATCTGCCTTCCTTCTAGAAATTGCTCTCTGACTGGCTGGGATTCCTAAGGAATTTTCATGGATCTGTGGTGTCCTGGAGTCCAACTATCCATCTCTACTCTTGTTGACTATAGCAGTTCACACTCTACTGACATCAGCTTTATTTCTTCTTCAGTGGTCACATTAATGGCAGCACCTTCTTTCAGGCCATTGGAAATTGGAGGGAATATTATCAAACGTCATCACTGTCTTAGACACTTTGCTTCTGATGCTATTTATTCATTTCCCAGTCAGTGCTGTGTTCCCGCAGCTTGGAGCTTAATTTAATTTTTTAGTTCTTCCTGGTTTGAGGAGTCCTTAATATCAGCACAATATCAGTGCTGCTGATGTTACTTAGTTAGGGTTTATTTTTATTTAGCGTATGGCACATGTTAGCCAGGGATTATCAAAGTTAAGGTGACCAACTTTTTTACAATGAGAAGGAGGGCACAAATAAATTGAAGAAAAAAAATCATAAATAAAAGAAACATTTTATTCATTGCAACAATGAGTCTAATGCATGCGTGTGTGCTGTGTCGTATTTCGGTAAGAAGTAAACAAAGCCACTTGCACATGGCGCACTCTCTCAAAACAATTCTGTGCGGAGTGCATGCGTCTCATAATCGCATCTTGCCACACTGTACCGAGCCTTGATGAATCGTCATGTCAAATACAAATACGTCACATCACATGCAACGGATTGGATCGGCATCGATCGAATACGGAGATTTACAGATTAGTCTTCAAACATTGAAAAGGAGGACATGTAGGAGGACACTTTTTGAGAGAGGACAGAACGTAAGGACTGTCCTCCCTAAAGGAAGACGATTGGTCACCTTACCAAAGTGACCGTC
The DNA here is from genome assembly GCF_059756535.1 of Pantherophis guttatus. Lineage (NCBI taxonomy): Eukaryota > Metazoa > Chordata > Lepidosauria > Squamata > Colubridae > Pantherophis > Pantherophis guttatus. The sequence goes on from NC_142064.1 coordinate 25,860,745, forward strand.
TGTCTCTGTGAAAGGAATTTTTTCGGGCAGTGTTATCTTACCCGTGGGATGCCTGAATGCTGGTAGGGGATTCAGGGGAGGCTCCTTTCCTGTCCCTTTGCGATTTATTCGCTCAGGAAAATCGAGCCATCGAGCTGCCAGCCTCAGTGGAGAGCAGGCTCAGCATCTTACCACATGAGCCACCGTGGTCCCACCTAGTTAGGGTAATGAAATGTCTGCAAGAAAGCAAGCAAGCTCAGGGAGCACCAAGGACTCCTCATTTCAACCCTGAGCTACAAATATTCTCCTTTATTCTTCCTGGGTTTTTTTGCATTCACTTTTAATGTTCTCCATCTGTTTCTTCCACTTTCTTCTATCCTCATCCTACCATGGTTATCATCGTCGTCATCATCATCCTCAGTAAAATTCTGAACAGATCAGCCAAAGTTTGACATAGCTTGCAGCTCTGTGACTGATGGTTAGCTTTGATAGACCAGGACAGCTCAGTAGCAGCTTTCCATCCTTTAAATATGGAAAATTCAATTTAATGTTCCCAGATCCACCCCAAAGTTACCACTTACCATCATCTGTTACACAGTCTTTACCATGGAGGTGGAGGAAGTTAGCACCCACCCCTCTCTTAGAAAAATGAAATATTTTAGGAAATATTAAAAGGGCAGAATATTTCCCCTAAAAGGGAGGCAGAAACTCAGCCCTCCCACCTTTGTTAACGGGCCATTAAGGCCTGAGCCAGTCCATTCTACATAACAAAGATCTACTTCTTCAGGCAGAGCCATTTAATTGCTCTTCATTGTATCACCCAACAAGATTCAACCAAACTTAGCACACAGACAACCTACAAAGCTAGCCATGACCTCTGACAGCAACCAATCAGGATACTCTTCCTGTGCCCCAGGAAGGTCAAAGCCAGAGAGGGTATAAAACCCAGGGATTCTCAGCATCTCTTCCCTTTTTTCGCCCAAGATCTCCAAGGCATGTGATCCTGTTCATCAATAAACCTTCTTTCCAAGCAACTTCTATGAATCCAGTGTCTTTTTCCCCACTTGAAACTGAACCCAGAAGGATATTTTTTCCAATAGAGGCAACAGGATTCTTCTATCAAAACAAGGAGGCAATTTGACTCTCTTTGTCAAAGAGTTTTGTATTTCCTGGAAGTCTGTTACTGCCAGTCCATGCTAGTCTTCCTTAGGTGCCACATTAAGTACCAGCACACAACTCTATCGATTATGCATCTTTATTCCTTATCCTCCTTCTGGAAAATGATACTTAAGCAACAAGGTTTATAGATGTTTACAAAGAATCATTAAAATGATAAATATTATCTCACATATATAATGTAGTCACATAAAATTTTATGTATACATAACATTTTATCTTGTATTTTAACCACTCACAGAACAATTTGTGTTTTGATTCAAGAGGGCTGTGGGTTCCAGCAGATCCATTTTGGTTGATTATCGAAGAATGGATGATAGGAAAAGATTTGTTGCAATAAATACTGTAAAACTCTCATACATTTGGGAATATTTATGAATAAATGTAATGCCTAAATAGAATAACATATATCAACACTAACATTATTTGCCTAAACATTAGCAGGATTATGCTAGTCTCATGGATAAACTGATTTTTAACTCAGCCATCCAAGAAAGCAAAGGGAGAAAACTTTCTTTGTGGAACTTCTTAAGGAAAAAAAAACTACAACTACTAATCCATACTCCCCATCTCTTTTAAGCTCCTCAAGGTTATTGGAAAGAAAGACATAATGGAAAGTACAAATTTTAACTACAGAAAAAAAAAAGATAGAATACTAAAACTAGCTTGGGCTTGGACTAGGTCTCTTGTTTGTTTGTATGTTATGTATGAATTATGTATTAAGTTATTTATTTGATCTCTTGTACTTATATGCTTGTTTTTGGATGATCAGAATCCCTTTGAGTGAAATGCCAGTCATAGACATGTATTTTAAAGCAGAGATAGAAAAAAACTGAAGGCCAGTGTTCTGCACTAAAATAGATTTAGCTGCCTGAAAAAAAGAAGGAAATCATTGATAACTTTGGAAAGCTTGGGAATGGCAAAATGGCAACTGGAAAAATACCAGGACTCAGCTGCACACTTTTAGTAAAGAACAGAACATGGTAGAATGGAGACAGCAATAGCAATAGCAGTTAGATTTATATACCATTTTACAGTGCTTTACAGCAGTGGTGAAATCTAAAATTTGTTACTACCGGTTCTGTGGGCATGGCTTGGTGGTGGTGGGGTAATGTGATTGGGTGAGCATGGCCGATTTTTTTTTATTTTTTTTACTTTTAAAACCATTTTTTCTACAACCTCTTTGGCAAAGAGGTTGTAAAAAAATTCTTTCAAAATTCCTCTGATCGGCAGAGGCTTTTTTTCTTTTAAATGCCTCTGACGACCAGGCAACTCAGCTGGGATCCTCAAAGGCTTTTAAAAGCATTTTTTCTACAACCTCTTCAGAGGTTCAGATCCCAGCTGAGCCACACAATCATCAGAGGCTTTTTTTTTTTTACTTTAAAAGCATTTTTTTTGGCCAAGGAGATTGTAGAGAAAATGCTTTTAAAAGTTAAAAAAAAGCCTCTGATGATTGCACGGCTCAGCTGGGTATGGGGGGGCAGGGATTTTTACTACCAGTTCTCCAAATCACCCACCTCCATCGCTACCAGATTGGGCGATCCGGTCCGAACCGGGAGCATTTCACCCCTGCTTTACAGCCCTCTCTAAGCAGTTTACAGAGTCAGCATATTGCACCCAACAATCTGGGTCCTCATTTTACCGACCTCGGAAGGATGGAAGGCTGAGTCAACCTTGAGCTTGGTGGGATTTGAACTGCCAAATTGCAGGCAGCCGGCAGGCAACAGAAGTAGCCTGCAGTGGCTCATGGTAAATATTGTTTCCCATCCTGTCTTGTGATCTCCCAGACATAAAACTGTACTTGCAGTTGTATCTAATGTAAGGCTAGAAAAGAACTGGAAGAAAACAATGCATTTTTAAAACATATATATATATTCCTTTTACAGAATGAATGAATACACTCACACCCAACAACACCTACACACAGTCTCTCAGGGGAAAGGAAGGAAGTTAAAATGAGATAAGAAATTAGTGGTAGGAATAAAATTGTTGTTAGGTCAAACAAAAAGTAAGTCATTAGCAAGCAAAGTTGAATTTAGACAGTTTCGGGAGATAGAAGAGATGCTGATTCATGGGTGATTCATGGTCACCGAAGAGGGGTTGGCAAAGAGCTTGTTATGAAGGGAAACAATAGAGCAGCAGGGGTTCAAATCCACTTGGGACAGAATGCAGAGAGAGAGAAGGGGATCTGAAGGCTCAAGAGGAACACATAAATCCTGCTAACCATGAGAAATTGCCAGTTAAATTGTAGCAGAAGTCCTTGATTAACTTTATGGGGAACCTAATAATAACTATATACTTAGCAATAGACACACACTGACACTGTAACAGAAACATTATTTTTGCATGCAGGAAATTAATCTTAGCCTGGTACACCAAATTGAGCTATATGTAATTTGCTGCATTCTCTTTCCTTCTGAGCTCAACTGAACGGAAGGGGCGAATTTGTTTACCTGCTTCAGCTGATTGCTTTCTTATGTCCAACTCAATTCCAGATGACTTCATGGATGTGTCCACTTTGTTTTCTTTGAAAATATGGAAACTGGGTCTCCCGTCTAAGTACTTACTAGGGCTAGCTTTGCTTAGCTTCTCAGGCTTAACAAGGTTAGCTAAACTGCCATTGTCTGTTACTACAGTCAGAATGTTAAACTACATCCATAGTCTTTTCTTAACATCAAGCTTCTTAGATGTTCTAGATTTTAGCAACTGGGTTAAGACTAATTTGGAGACTTTGTAAAAAGTTCAGAGAAGAGCAGCTAAGATAATCAAAGGCCTGGAGACTAAACCACACGAAGAATGGCTGCAGGTTTTGGGTCTGGCTAGTCTAAAGAAAAGAAGTATTAGGTATGATGATAGCAGTATTCCAGTATTTGAAGGGCTGCCACAAAGAAGAGGGGATCAAATTATTCTCCAAAGCACCAGACGGCAGGGACAAGAAATAATGGTTGGAAACTAATCAAAGAAGCAACCTGGAATTAAGGAGAAACTTCCTAACAGTGAGGACAATTAACCAGTGGAACACCTTGTCATCAGAAATCATGGGCACTGTATCACTGGAGGTTTTTAAGAAGAGACTGGCAGTCACTTGTCTGAGATGGTATAGGGTCTCCTGCTTGAACAGGGGACTGGACTAGAAGAACTCCAAGGTCCCTTCCAGCTCTATTCTATTCTAATTTGAATTAATAAGGTGATTTGGGAATATTATTAGATCTTATTATATTAATGCTATTAAACCGATCATATACAAGGTTACTAGTTTCATCCAGTATCTCATTCTGAGGAGTAATACTGTGTTTCCCTGAAATGGGATGTCAGCACCCATAACTCGTATTAACAACTCCGAGGCAAGCATTTTCTCAAAGTTCCATTTATTAGAGTAGATATACTGGGACATCTGGGAAAATCCAAATCTGAGAGTTCTGGGTTTTCCCTCAGTAAATCAAAACCCCCAAAACCATCACCTCACTAATCAGTCCTTCACATGCTCCAATCACCATCCGTCCCATCTCAAGACATCACTCCAACCACTCCTTCTCCAGATGCAGGATTGTCCTGACCTTAACCGAAAAGAAGAATGTTATTTTGTCTAATTACATTCCGTCTACTAAATCCCCCTTTCTACTTTGCCACACACAAGAAGGTGGCAGCATGGAAGCTCCCGGTGCTAATATGGCTTCCAAAGCTGACACGGGAAACATTCCAGCGAACGGGAAGGCTGGGGGGGGGGCATCTTCAGCCAGGACTTCTGTTCATGCTCTGCCACTCCTGGTCCCCTACAGGCACCCCCCACCATGTGAGCGAAGTCAAGCTGACCACACCCATCTTAACTGGGGCTTATTTTGGGTGTAGGACTTATATTACGAGCATCCTTTAAAAAATCATGCTAGGGCTTATTTTCTGGTTGGGTCTTCTTTTCAGGGAAACACAGGAGATTGGGCAAAAACCAAAACCAAAAAAGAATTGTATTTAGTTTACAATTAATTAAGATTAATTAATTAGAGCTTTGTATGTTTCAAAGCAGTGTCTTGTGTCAGAGAAGGCTTGAGGAAAATCATCCTTTGAAGCCAAACTATGATCAACTTAGTGTCCTTTCTCTAAAGAGTAAAGTTGAAATCTTTGGTTGATTTGCTGGACAACTGATGATTTGAACATGGGCTGCACAAGCACACAAATTCCTAAGTGTAGTAGAATGCCCAAGGCATATCAGGCATAGAGTGAATCACCCTATAAAGTCAGATTCCATGCAGGAAATAATGTAATTATTCCATCTACATTTCCATTTTCTGTTGTGTCTGAAATTACAGTTTGTGTATAACTTTTAATAGAGGTCTAAGAGTTTCATCTAAGACTTTTGAGAATTCACATATGAATCTAAGGACTCAGGCTACATTCCTGTGTCATAAAGTAATAACCGTTAACATTTTACTTAAATTGCTGACAATAATTTTTGCTCTACAACTAAAGTCTTTTTTCTCTCCTTTGTGTGGTGTAAGGTAATTGATCCTGAAGGCAAAACAACTGCTCAAATGAGGTTACTAACTTAACAAAAAAAACTGCTACAAAAATTAAGTATCCTGGTTAAGTATAATCCAGAAGATTCATAATTAATTTAACACAAAAACAATACAAGAGTTTAGTAGTCATAAACACCAATAACCTCATCTATATTTAAAGAACTGTATATTCTAATGGATATTTATGGGTGTCTTGGTTATCCTTAGCTTGGTTAATTTGTTGTAGGAATGCTACAGATTGTTCAGCAGAGGATTGATTAGCATAACAACTGGAAAATATATGACCTGAATATGCCATTTCCTTTAAGCTTTGCTTAGTACTTAAGAAACAGTAGCATAGTTGCTTATGGTTCATGCATTCCAATCTGTTTGTAGCTCACAGAGGGCTGTTAAATATTTGATCATTTTCTTACAGCTTCACACATCTTATTTTACTGGCAGCCTATAACACAAGACACACTGTTGGGGACTCAAGGATAGGATGTTCTCCAAAAAATGATTTCCCCACATATGGGTAGATGTAATCCAAGTAATATCAGTGGAAATAGGTTTTAAAATAGAGGTCCTTATCTTAGACCTTAAGGCCAGGTGCAGTCTCTGAAAGCTTTTGGGTGCTTGATAATAGTCTAGAACAGGGATGTCAACTTGCGTCGTCACATTGTCATGTAACGTATTATGACTTTTTCCCTGTTCACTAAACCGGGCATGGGCATAGCCAGCGTATGAAGCATCTGGCCCGCAGACCGCAAGTTTGACACCCCTTGTTTAGAATATCTCCATAGACTTTCAGCCTCTGAAAGCTTTTGAGTGCTTGATAATAGTCTAGAACAGTGATGGCTAACCTTTTTGCCGTTGAGTACCAAAAGCGTGTGGAGCGTGGAAGGTGTCATGTGGAGGGACTTCAAAAATTTCAGCAATGGGTTCTCTGCCCGGTTGCTGGGTGGGCATGGCCATGGTGGGCGTGACTAGTCGGCCTCCAGTGACTATGGCAGGGGGGCCGTTTTCGCCTTCCCCAGGCTCCGGAGCCTTTCTTTGAGCCTCTGGAAGGGCGAAAACTGTCTCCCCTGGGCTCTGGAGGCCCTCTGGAGGCCTTCCGGAACTTCCGGGTGGCCTGTTTTTCTGCCTCCCTGAAGCTCCGCATGGGCCCTGCACTTACTTTGCATCTAAAATGGGCCACATGGAGACTTCTGGGAGGGGAGGGGCAGGTGAGAGGGGTGGGGCAGGGTGGGGCGGGGCCAGCTAGGGGTGGGATTTGGAGGTTCTCCAAACCGGCCATAATGTTAGTTACGGGGTCTCCCAAATCCGGGCAAAACCGTAGCAGCCCACCCCTGACTTAATTTGAGCAGAAAGATGCTGACTTTTCTTTAAGTCTAGAAAGTAAAATTTCAATATGTTCAGTGAACCAAAAGTACCTTAATATGACTTCACTCCATTTTCCCACTTTTCTTTCAAGTAGCTAAAAACTATAGCAGAGAATGATAATTAACATATTTGTCAGGTAACAAAACGTTTGGAAACCAACCCACAGGCTCGGAGAATGAACCTTCCTCCTCATCCTACACCCGAGCTACAGATATTTGCCACTGTTGCAAAATTATGTCAATTGTCATGATTAAACTATTTCTGCATTTTGAAGAATCTCTTACAGGATAAATTGTGGTGTCCTCAGCTATCATAAATAAAATTTATCTTAGTCACTTAGGTTTCTGTGAATTTTGCCATGCATCAAAAACTGCAGTTGAGTACTTTGAACTCAGTTCTTAATAACATCTTTTCTGAAAGCAGAGGCCAGTTGGAATTCACAGTTGACAATTGAATAGTGCCAGATGAAGAAGCACTGTTAGGCTTTGAACCAGAACTTGAATCACACTGGCTAAGCGTGATTTGCTATCGATGATCTGTCTTTCTTTTCTGGATTGAATTTTAATTTATTTTTCCTGTCTTATATGACAAACTGCATAGTGCACAAATGTAGACGTAAAATACTTAGATATACAGCAGAAACTTGCACTTGATGATTTAGATATCCTGTGCAGAAGATGATTTTTTTTCTTATTTGCACAGACCTTGAAAACAGAAAGCCACACTACTGCTCTTATTTTTCTTTAAAATCACAGCTCAGAAGTATTTAAACCTTTAGAACCATATATGGTTTAAGATCTACTCATAAAAGCACTGCCTTCCATTTAATGAACCTTGCTAAATATAGAGATATACTTCAAAAGCACATTTCTAGGTGTTTCTGCCATTTCGTCACAGATGAGACATTTTTCCTTTTTGCATCTCTCTTTGCATCTCTGTAGATGTTACATCACATCTAATATGAGCATTCATCATGATTAGTATGAATTACGATGATTGATAACTTGAATTCCTTGTGCTTTAATGCAATGCAATATTTGTTACTGAAAACTGTGACTAAATAATGAGACTAGGAACATAAGTTTGCAAATAAATGAATGCAATTATTGCAAATAAATTTCTTGCAATTTCTATGTATCTTTTACAATTATTGGGAACACTGGTAGGAGCTTTTATTTTATATATATATTATATCTATCTATCTATCTATCTATCTATCTATCTATCTATCTATCTATCTATGTAAACACATGTGTGTATGTATGTTAAACTTTATTTTATTCCAATTTCATTTTAAATTGTATTTTTTTAAATTAGACTTCTATACCACTTCTTAGTGCTTTACAGCCCTCTCTAAGCGGTTTACAAAGTTAACATATAGCATATAGCATATTGCATATTAGCATATTGCATTAGCATTAGCATATTGCCCCCAACAATCTGGGTCCTTAAATTGTATTTTATTCCAATTTCTTTTTAAATCGTATTCTATTCCAATTACATTTTAAATTGTTTTATCAGATTTTAATAATAATTTGTGTCTGGAACTCTGCACTTTGATATGGCCCAGGAGCTAATCAATAAAGTAAAAGTGTTTGTGTGTTTGTGTGTGTGTAGAGAGAGAGATATTTTTTGAAGTACACTCTGTGTTTGCTACTAGAATATAACATAACACAAATTGTCATTTATATAAAATTGAAAAATGTTGAACTTCCACAGCACAATTCATAAAATAAACTCAGCGTGACTTGTTTTGCTAAAGATAGTTAAAGCTCAGGACACATTCACTATTTCAGTATTTTTCTTACATAAAAAAAGATTTAGTCCAATATTCTTATATTTTATCCATGCTTCAGAGTTTTATGATTTGCAAATGTCAGAAACTGAACAGCAAGGAAAATCATCGGCATGAACCTTGCTGCAGAGACAAAATTAAAGCATGCTTTCTCAGTGGAAATCATGCAGCAAGAAAATGTGAATGGATGGAAATAAAACTAGAACTGGTTCCTGAAAGAAATCACAGCTTTATTAAGTACAATTCCACCAAGACAAGCAAATACAGAGAATCTGACCGCTTGATAGATGAACAAAAGAGTCCCAGATTCATCTATTGGAAAGGCTGGTTATTAAGAAAGCTGTCATGACACACAAGTTGTAGTCTGCACAGTGAGAGGGAGGAGTGAAAAGCGAAGGAGCTGACTTAGCCTTTCTGTGCTTCTCATTACTGCCATCAAGTGACTGCCTTTTGTTTTCCAAACTGCCTTGACTAAATCATCCATTATTCTTAGTCATTCTGTCATCTTCTTTGAACTTCCATATAAGTCCCAGTCAACTAACTGTATGGAGAGAATGAAAAAGCAATTACATGGGTGGTGGAAATCAGGATGTCAGATTTAGTTGTTACTAAAGGTGGAACACAAAGAACAATATCAATGACATAAAGAATAATGAAGGCCATATTGGCCCATAACATAATTAACCTGACACAGATCACTGTCTGAAGCATGTATTCTACAGCCACTGCCTTGAAGGTGACTTTCAATGGCAAACTTGGTAACTATCTTACAGTCTCGATTGTGTTGCTTTCTCCAGCTTTTTGCAACATCCTGACTGATGAAGAATCCTTTTGGACCATTTTGCTTGATCATTAAAGGGATCATTCTATTAGAGATGTTGGCTCAATTACACAGCTCATTAATAACATTTGTAGAGGTAGTATATTTTAATACAGTATAGGAGGTAACCATAATAGCAACTAAGATTCAAACAAGATAAATGAATTCATTTAGTACTTGACTATATTATTTTACTTCGGCTTTCTCATTTGACTCAAGATTGAGTAATTCCTTAACCTAATCTGTTGGCAGTGCAGTTTCCAGCTGTTTTGCTTTTAGCTCAGTTCCTTTTGTTGGTGGTTGCTCAGTCTCTATCCTAGCATCTTCTTCTGATTTCTTAAATTCTGCTTCGCCCACTTCAACTTTTCCAAGATCTTCACAAATAGTGGTTTTCTCTAGAAAACTCTTTAAAAGAGCAGCCTTTGCACTTTTACCATTCTCTTGCAACTAGTCATAGTCACCAGTAAATTACCAATGTAACTGGTTAAATTATTTGACTTTCCCTGAATATTCTTCTAAATTCTCTCTGTCTCTGTGATATATCTATAAATGTACTTCAAGATATTGATAGATAGATAGATAGATAGATAGATAGATAGATAGATAGATAGATAGATAGATAGATAGATACCGTGTTTTCCCGAAAATAAGACCCTATCTTATATTTTTTTGAACCCTGAAATAAGCACTTGGCCTTATTGCCATGTGCTCAAAAGCCCGATTGGGCTTATTATCAGGGGATGCCTTATTTTTGGGAAAACAGGGTAGATGATAGATATTATGCCTTTGATTCATTGTTGACCCTTGGAAGCTGTGTGGAATAAGCCCTGGGTTTTTTTTTTTTTGTTTGTTTGTTTTTTTGCCAGATTTCGGAAGAGGTTTGCCATTGTCTTTTTCCTAGGATGAGACATAGTAACTGCTCCAAGGTCACCCAAATGACTTTGTGTCTAAGGCACACTAGAACTCATCAATATCATGGTTTCTAGCCCAGTGCCTTAACACCAAATATACTATAACTCAGTGGTGGGTTTCTACCGGTTTGCCCCGGTTTGGGTGAACCAGTAGTGGTGGCAGCGGGAGGCTCCGCCCACCCGCCCAGAGGTCATCACGGACACTCTGCGCATACACAGAAGGTTCTGCGCAAGCGTGCGCTCACAGTTCCGAACTGATAGGGAAGGTAAGTGGAACCCACTACTGCTATAACTGGCTCTAGTTATATCTCTAGTGATCTAGTAGGATCCTTTTTAACACTTCAGTAAGATATCAATATCTGGCATTTTACCCAGGCACTGGGATCAAATGATGACACCTGAAATTGGTTGGCAGGCACCCCAAGAGGGTGACAGAGGCATCAGGCTTTCATTTTTACATTTTTACGGTTTCATGGTTCCTGATTTTATTGTTACTGGGTTTTATTGTTGTTGTGAGCCACCCAGAATTCTGTTTAAAATGGGTGGCCATTCAAATAAATAAATGTGTACTTTACTGTGCTGTACTTGTACTTTAATCACAACCGTAAAAATGTTCTAGAACTACATCTAAACCCCAAGCCTAAATGTATGATGAAGGATCAAGCAAATTTTATGTTTAGATCTAATCCTAAACACCTGGAAATAAACCTACATCATAACTGTATGCTTTAAAAAGGTACTTAGAGTTAATTAAGTTTTATTCTTGGGTATTTGGAAAGTATTTAGATCATTATTTCAAATATAAGGCTGCCCTGTTCAGGTTTTCTTCTCCTAAAGCTTAATGATGATCAGAACTAGAACAGAGATGACTGACCATTGCTTACATTTTTAAAATATTATTTCATGTTTCTAGACAACCCATTTCCCTCAGCTACAGTTTCCAAACATCATAATATGGGGAAATATACATTTCTCTCTGACTTTGGGAAAATTCCTTAGCATCCTTTGCATTTGGCAAGCTGCAATGGCAGCACTTCAGTTTTTAAGTATTGGGAAGGAGAAGTGAGGAGGTAGCTTGCATTTTGAACAAATAGAAGGAAGAGAATTGTCTTTCTCCTTGAGAGAAATAGTATACTTGGTAGAAGCAGGCATCTATATTCAGGGAAAGACTTCCCTTAGAAAGCTTTGGGTCGGGTTTGTAAATTGTTAGTTTAATCCAAACAAAACTATTGTTCCTGAAACAATACAGGTAGTCCTTGATTTAAAACAGTTCATTTAGTGACTGTTCAAAGTTACAATGGCACTGAAAAAGCAACTAACTCTGTCAATGATGGCCAGCAGTTTGATTCTCACCAGCTCACGGTTTATTCATCCTTCCATCTTTCCGAGGTTGGTAAAATGAGGATCCAGATTGTTGGGGGCAATATGCTGTCTCTGTAAACTGCTTAGAGAGGGCTGGAAAGCACTGTGACACGGTATATAAGTCTAAGTATATACTGTATAATATATATATAAAGTATATAAATTTTCTTACTTCTTCATAGGATTTATGTGTGTTTTTCCTCAAGCCAGGTTTTTCCTAGGTTTTTCCTAGCTAGAAAAGGTTTTTTTCTGCAGAAAAACCTTGGTTACATAGGAAAAACCTGGCTAGAGGAAAAACAAAGTATATAAAGTATATACTTTAGCTAAACCCACTAAAAAGGTGGGTTTAGATCCTATGTGATTTCTAATTTGCTCCTTAGATCTAAAACTTTGTAAGTGGAACATTGTCTTTTACTGGCAAAACTACAGTTGCTTTTCTCTAGAAACTGACTTCCACTTCAAGTGCTTGAAGAAGGAAAAAAGCAAAGAAGAAAAAAAAATCAAGAAAGACCTCCCTGGGAATACAGGACTTTGTTCAAGGAATGAATCATAATAACATTCACAGTTAAAGATCACAGAAACCGATACTAAACAATGACATAACGCAATTGCCAAAATAATTATTTGGAACATCTGTAAAAATTAAAGATTGGTGGGAACGTACTGTTGAAAAAAGTGAACATATTGTGAGGTTTTTGAATACAGGTTAATAAAGTTTCATAACATACCAGATATAACTGCGGTTGAAAAGAAGACTTAACAATTGTTGATAAGAAGAACAAAAAAAGTCTGGATAGGGGACGTAGCGGTATCTGGAGACAGCAGAACAGAAGAGAAAGAACTAAAGAAAATTGCAAATTGCAAAACCTACAAATAGAAGTAGAATGAATGTGGCAAAAGAAAGCGAACATGGTAGCGATAGTAATAGGTGCCTTGGGTGCAGTTTGAAATAGCACCATTGAACACCATTAGCACAAACAAAATCACTACTAGTCGGTTGGAAAAGGCAGTTTTATTTGGAACAGTTTATATCCTGCCATGACACCTTTAATATTATTAAGCAACAACATCTGCCTATTCCAGGTCTTTGGGAAAGACTCAATAGACAAAATTCAGTTTAAACATCTGGATTACTGTATGAACAACCATAATACTAGATATTATTTGGATTTCTGTGTATGCTTCTGGCCAAATTCTGTTTCTGAATATGGATACATGAAGAAGTTTGGTAATTATTACTTTTTTAAAAAAACAACAACATGATTATGAGGAATAAAGAAACGGGACAAAGGTAGGCGGAATTCACAATGTCAAGGTTATGGAGGAGCTCCCAGATAGAAGGGAATGACAATTGCATTCTGAAAGGCTCACAAGAATTGTCATTGATTTGTGGAAACTTCTGTGTGAGAGCAACCTTGCAACCAATAAGATGCTGCCATCAGAAGTCACTGCTCAAACTCAAACCCAGGGTTTGATAGATGCATTTGTTGACAAGATTTTCATGGACTGAAAGCTATTTGCCATTCTGTGAGTAATGTCAACATTTGAAGAAAATAAAAAATGGTGGGAAGTTGACTGATGAAAGTTCTTAAAGGCTCTGACTTATGAAACCATGCTGTAAGATTGTGCTCCAATTGCCTTGGACACAGAACACAAATAAATCCTTCATAATGTTTATGAGTGTAAAAGACTGTTAAACAGTCTGAACATTCCCTTTCTTCTTTCTTTTTTAATTGTGCATTTTCAACAGCAATAAAAGAGCATCACCATTTCTTCGGGATTGGAAGCATTGCTTGCTAAAACTTTCCAGTGTTATTTTTTCCAAACAAACAAGAAATGAAGACCACTCTTGAAGGTTATATTTGCATCCAATGTATACCTGACTTCTGCTATTTGTACAGTACAGCTATTTTTGGACTGCTTTGCAGCCTATAGTCCAATAGAAAATAAGTGTGGAGTAAAGATATAGTCAGTCAGGATAAATCCCTTACGTTTTATTCACCTATCCATTTTATTTCATTGTATTTATATCCTGTCATTTCACCAAATAGAAAATGAACAATCAAAATAAAATAAACCATAAACTTTAAAACTTCAGTTAAAAACATGGCCACGTCTTTTAAAATTCCTAACAAAATATCTATTTGGAATTGATGCTGAGAATTGTTTATCTGATGGTGGAAAGGGATAGCTTGACTTCCTTTGCTAGGTTGTTGGAAAACCTGGGAATTGCGGCAAAGGTGAATCTTACTCATATCTCTGAAAAATGTCCCAAAGGTGCTTTTTCAGGAGGCAACTGGACTTTCTTGTTTTTTCTTTTGAAGACGTTTCGCTTCTCATCCAAGAAGCTTCTTCAACTCTGACAGGATAGTGGGGAAGGGAAGGATTATCCACTATTCTTCCAGAACTGAAGAAGCTTCTTGGATGAGAAGCGAAATGTCTTCAAAAGAAAAAACAAGTCAGTCCAGTTGTCTCCTGAAAAAGCACTTTTGAGACAACCGTGACCCGGATGAATGAGAATCTCTACAGACTATCTCTGAAGAATGTGCTCTCGTGGAAATAAACTGAAAGAAGGATTTCCCCCCCAAGGATTTTAACAGCTGAGCAGAGTTACATCAACAAATGTACTCTTTCAAACAACCTAAAAGTTGGTGTGATGTTTGAAGTGTTGGGCTAGGACTGGAGAGTTTCTAGCCCATTGTTAGCTATGGAAAGTACTGGATGAATATGTATCAGTCACTCGTTCTAAACAGAACCTTTCTCACTAAGTTGCTATTATTGTGGGGACAGGAAAGATGGGAGTGCAGTGTAAATTGCCTTGGAGGAAAAGCAGAATATAAAGAAACATTGCTGGAACTGCGTATAGAAAAAATAACATAACTCAATGAGGTCTGAAATAGATCAATAGCCCAGTGACATTCTGTAGAGCAGTGATGGCTAACCTTTTTTTCCTCGGGTGCCAAAAGCATGCGCGTGTCATAGTAAGTGCGTTGCCCACACTCATAATTCAATGCCTCCCACATGCCCCGCCCCCTGTGTTTCCCTGCCCCTCCACACATGCCTCCGCCCCCCCGCGTCCCTGCCCTGTTTTTGGTCCCAGGAGGCTTCAGCCCCATTTGTTAGCTATAGAAAGTACTGGATGAATTGTATCAGTCACATGCCGCATCCCCCCAGCCCCCCTGTGCATGTGTGCATGACCCCTCTGGCCCTCTGCACATGTGAGCATGACCCCCCCACCCAGTTCCCCCCGCACATGCACACGCTTCTCCACAGACCAGTCAGCTGGCTGGCGGAAGGCCTGTGTGCGGTGGAGCTGACCTAGGACGACGGCTCGCGTGCCCACAGAGATAGCTCTGCATGCCACCTGTGGCACCCGTGCCATAGGTTCACCATCACGGCTGTAGATAAGGGAGATTATCTTGATGGAAATATGCAAGAACTGTTACCTTAGGCAAAGAGGTTGAAACATTTTTTTAAAAAAAGTCCAGGGTAAAAAGGCAACATTTGGAAGTGGCTCACGCAGATGTCTCCTAATTCACTGAAATATAAGGGAGAAATTACTTAAAGCAGGACTAGAATTCCTAGTCTCCTGGTTTCTAGACTGATCGTCCACTATTATGTTTTGTGAACTCAATCTATGAATTTCTTTTTAAGTTCAGTACATAAAGTATGTGTTTCAGTGGTGAAATCCACTTACCTTTGCTACCGGTTCAGGAACGAGAGAGTGCGCCTCTTCTGCGCATTCGCAGATGGTAAAAAACTGGGATGTGATGACGTCTTGGCGGGTGGGTGGAGCCTCCCACTGCCGGCGCTACTGGTTCGGCGAGCCAGATTGAACTGGGGGGGTTTCACCGCTGATGTGTTTCCAACTAAAGCGAAGAAGCCACCACAGCACATTACAAAGCATGATCAGTCTAGTCTAAAATTTGAAATATTTCATATATTTTGATTTGCAGCTGCTCCCTTTCTTTGGGTGGAAAATATTCTGTAAAAGTACGTTGAAAACATTTCATTTTGAAACATTAAAGCAGAAAGATCTATTTTTTTCAGACTTGTACAGCTGCTTCCGGCTATCTTTGCATATATCATGGGAGCTGCCTGGAAAAAGACACCATGGGTTTAACAATTCAAAAAAAAAAAAAAAAAGGTTCTTCCTTTGGGATTCCAAAGCTTACTTTCAAGGGATTTGCATAGCCTTAAAATACTTCCATCAAACAGGGCAATGAATAAGAACAGTCTTCAGCAACATTTAATTCTACAGGTTTGCCCTCTAATAATCTGACAAACCTTAAGAGATATGTGATCTAATTCTGCAGACTCTGATCCAAGAAAACGTCAAGCTACATCCTTACTACTTTCGTTATTTATATATATTTTTAAGTGCTTAAGAAAATGTCTTTGCTCCCCTGTGCTTGACATTAGCAATACATGATTAATATAGACTAGTCTAATGAAAAAGCACTGAGGCAATTGTACTCAGTGGTGAATAAAACATAGGAGGCGATTAGAAAAAGCGCATGGCATAATCTACCAATATTCCCCTGAATTCTAAAATAAGTATTTCATGATATACTAATTTATTTGCAATTTTTAAAGCAACCACTTAGGCAAATAGTAATTGATTTTCCAGGTGGGAAAGTAAAAGCCTGCTTGAATTTTAAAGATTAATACTGAACT
Organism: Pantherophis guttatus; assembly: GCF_059756535.1. Classification (NCBI taxonomy): domain Eukaryota; kingdom Metazoa; phylum Chordata; class Lepidosauria; order Squamata; family Colubridae; genus Pantherophis; species Pantherophis guttatus. Next base: position 25,877,341 of record NC_142064.1, read on the forward strand.
ATTTACACAAGACACTGGTCGGTACCAGTGTGGATCTGGGGCACCAGCCATTGAGAGAGAATCCCAAGCCATCTCCATTCATTCCAATGGAAAACAAGACTGACATATTACTTCCCTTGTATCTGGCATGGTAAAGGATTTATGGCAAAGAAAGAAAGAAAGAAAGAAAGAAAGAAAGAAAGAAAGAAAGAAAGAAAGAAAGGAAGGAAGGAAGGAAGGAAGGAAGGAAGGAAGGAAGGAAGGAAGGAAGGAAGGAAGGAAGGAAGGAAGGAAGACATATATATACATACATACATGTATTTGTTTTCTTAGTCTCCAAATGGGCAGCAGGGTGCTTGCTGCCTGGCTGAAAAAAGCCTAGAAACTAGTGGATTGTGATTTCACTGAACTAGGGCTGCATAAAAATCTTGGTTTACATAGGAAGAACCTGGCTAAAGAGAAATACACATACATACATACATATATATGTTTTCTGAGGTTTTCACGGGTATTTGTATGTAGGTCTTTGGTTATTCGGGTTTTCTCACGCGCAAAATTGGAAGTGTCTTGGCGACATTTTGACGAAGTCTCATTCGTCATCTTCAGGCTGGTGTTTTTGGCTTCGTGCTTCTAGGAGCAATGTGTGATCGCAGCTGTTTCTTCCTTTTAACTGCCAGTGGGGGTGTGAACTGATTGGGTGGGAGCTTGGCTGTGTTCTGATTGGGTGGAGGTGTGTTCTGATTGGTTGGGGGTTTGGCTGTGCTCTGATTGGATGGGGGGGGGTTGGCTGCGCTCTGATTGGATGGGTGTATGTTCTGTTTAGATGGGGGCTAACCCGAGCACAACCAAGCCCCCACCTAAACAGAACACACACCCAGCCAATCAGCTGGGACTTGGGAGGCAGAGAATAGATGGGGCAGGGCCAGTCAGAGGTGGTATTTATCAGTTCTCTGAACTGATATCAGTTCTCTGAACTACTCAAAATTTTCGCTACTGGTTCTCCAGAACTGGTCAGAACCTGCTGAATATCACCTCTGCTGTCACTGCCTGGGATTGAACTCTCAACCTTCTGAGTGGGAGGTGACTGTCTTCACCCTAGGCCTGTTGCCCCAACCTTTTGGGCCCCAGGGACTGGTTCCATAACTGGAGAGGGTGTGGCTTTGCGTGCTGCATCCTGTGGATGAGGCTTCACTTGTTTGTGTGGCCCAGCTGCTGACATGCTGCGGCCAGGTGCCGGTCCATGAACCGGGGGTTGGGGAGCCCTACCCTAGGCCATTACATCACTCCTGGCAAAGAATAGAATAATATGATCAGTAACAAACAAGGCATTTCAGGAAAGAATACAGAGTCAAAGATATGGAAAAAGTCCAAAATTAAAAGGCGCACTTGAGGATGATTTTTTTAAACTTTTTTTTTTAATCTCACCTTTATTATTTTTTTATATATACCACTCAAAATGGATTTCATAAACTTATTTGGAATAAAAGGAGTTTGTGCAAGATATGCTGCCTTTGTCCAATTGTAATAATAAATTCAATTACATTGGATTGCAATAATAAATTTTGAAGTTGCAGACCATGAGTTTCTTTCCCCAGACTGAAAGAAAATCTCCCCAAAATGCATACAGTTGTAGGGATCCATCTTATTCTTTTTCTTATCTGTTTCTCCCCTCCTTGTCTTTGTAAAGTATATTGAGGAGAGAGTCTAATTACACAACTCTCCATCAGGGAGAAAGAACAAGCCTAAACATTTTCATCAGTGGTGAAATCCAATTTTCTTTACTACGGGTTCTGTGGCCGTGGCTTGGTGGGCGTGGCTTGCTGGGTGTGGCAGGGGAAGGATACTGCAAAATCTCCATTCCCACTCCACTCCAGGGGAAGGATATTGCAAAATCTCCATTCCTACCCCACTCTGGGGCCAGCCAGAGGTGATATTTGCTGGTTCTCCCAACTGCTCAAAATTTCTGCTACTGGTTCTCCAGTAGCAGAACCTGTCTCCAGAACCTGTCAGAACCTGCTGGATTTCACCCCAATTTTCATTTAGAATTAACTTTTTGGTTCATTTTTTTACATTTTTGTACATCACCTGCTGTTAGTTAGTTGATGGCATGGGTACCTTCTCCACCCATTTTTTCCCCTTTTCCCCTTTCTTCTTTTCTTTCATAATAAACTCACACAAATAGCAATCTATAATTCTCTGTGCATTTTTATCACAAATATTTGGTGTCTGTAATACCTTACAATCCTTTCTATGCCAGATCATAGGGTCCAAGCGCTTGTACTTGATAAAAATGCATCTTCCTGATACCCGAAGTTGGTTAATATCTAGGATAAACAAAATGACGCAAAGAAGTATGTGAGATTTCAAGTACATTTTTTGCTGTGCTGATCTGTGTGTGTGTGTGTGCACACGCGCATGTCTACCATTAAATTAACAACTCCTGGCAACTGTATGGACAAATCCCTACAGGTTTCTTGGCAATACTTCAGAAATGGTTTGCCACTGTCTTCTTTTTCTTCCTAGGGTTGAGAGACAATGACTGGCTCAAGGTCACCCAGATGGCTTTTTGTAAGGTGAGAGTAGAACTCACCATCTGCAGTTTTCTAAGATGGTACCTGCAAGACACACAACTACCTTTATGGGCTGAGCTTGCAGAAATAACAGAGATAAAATGGGATGAGGAGGAGATGGAGTGGGAAGGAAGAGGAAGGAGGAAGATAAAGAAGGAGAAGGAGAAGGAGAAGGAGAAGGAGAAGGAGAAGGAGAAGGAGAAGAAGGTCATCATCAAAAAATAGGTCAGATATTTCAGCTACAAGATCTGCAGTTCAAAGTTAGATATAGATAATTGCATTTTATCTTTCCTAAGGTGTTAGTCCTATTCTTTTTATTCAGTCTATCCATTCAGCTTCATTACTCATCATTCAGAGAGGCATCCAGCATGCCAGTTTTCTTCAAGTGAATAGGTCTTAATTGCCCATTCAAGACCAAGCAATCTCAAATTGCTTTGCATTACAATAAAGCTAGCCTTACTGGAAAAAAAAATCCTTTTTCCAAAGCTAGAGTGAGGGTTTTCACTCTAAGATCAGGAAGTCAGGAAAGCTTTGGTGGAGTGAATGATGACCCAGCAACTGTGATGATGGTAATAATATCAACAATACCCAGCATTTTGTCCCTAGCACCATTACAACACTGGTAAGCCAAATTCTGAATGAAATGAGCTTTCTTAAAATTATTTGAATAGCCTTCCAATAATGGGTTAGATCCTAGATAACAATCAATATGTATTTAATTTTATTTATTTATTTAATTTTTCTTATGTGTTTCTTAATCATAAATTTAAAAAAATTAAGCTCTAGTCTTAATTAAAAGAATCTTGCATTGAATGGCTATGGCTCCATTGAATCCTGTGATATTGGGAGGCATTCTAAGTACTGCCCTTTAAAAGGACCATGGATAAGATGTTCATCTATGAATCATAGGATGAAAATGTGTCAAAAAATCAAATGCTATGAAGAATGATGAAAATTGCTGGGCATGTTTAGTTTGCAAAAGGAAATCCTAAGGAGAGAGATGACTGAATTCCATGGATATCTGAAAGGCAATCATATGCAATCATGTGCAATAGAGGAATAGACAGGTTCACTATAAAAAACAAATCAAAACTGAGCAGCAAAATGACTCTTAAAAGATAAAAGAGGCTACATACTAGGAGGATTTGCCAGACAACAAGAACTATACAAAGATCATGGATTCACTGGAAGCTTTCAAAAGGGGATTGGATTTGTTGGTAGAAGCTCAATGGGTTTCTGCAGTAATCAGAGGGGTAGACTAGATATAATAAGATCTCTTCTCAGATCCTACATTCTTCTTTTTTAAGTAAGTATGTTTTTCATGTAAGTTTCATGTAAGCTTCCGTTAACTTACGGGAAAGCACTAGGCAGTTATTTTTCAGCAACAGTTCTCCGTTGCCATTGCATGCATCAACTTTCAGAAATAATGGAACTGTTCTTTGGCTAGAATTGAAAAGCAGAAACACAGTAGTTGAAAGGCACCATAGAAATGCTATTTGAAGTTGTAGGAAGTTAGCACCCACCCCTTTCCTGGAAGAATGAAATATTTTAGGAAATATTAAAAAGGCAGAATATTATATTTTCCTGGATGAGAAATGGAGAAACATGTTTTAAAGACAAAGCAGCTCCCACCTTCCTGCCCTCACCCTTTGTCAATGGGCCAGAGGCAGAAATTCAATCTTTCAATCTTTGAAACTCATCTGCAACACAATAAGACCCATCTAGGACAGAAACTCACCACATAGCACCTGGGAAGATAACATCAGCCAGCAAAGAGCTAAGACCCCCACCCCCTGGGAGTCTGACAACCAATCAGGATACTCTTTCGGGGCCCCAGGAAGTTCAAAGCCAGAGAGAGCATAAAACCCGGGGACTCGCTGTATCTTGCCCTTTTTTCTGTTCAGGAACTCAAGCCATGTGATCCTGTCCACCATTAAACCATCTTTCCAAGCAGTCTCCATGTTTCCAGTATCTTTTTCTCCACTTGGAGCTGAACCCAGAAGGATATTTCTTCCAACAAACTACATAAATAAGAATCTTTGTGGGAAAGCATCAACCAATTCACAAACAGTTCCACTCTTTGGTATGATTATATGGACTGTTACGCTTCATTCCTGCCATTAAAAGAAATTGGTTAAAATATAATCCCAAGTATTAATTTGGAATTTACTGACATACTCCTGTTCATTGACTTGTAAATGTAAATTTAAAAATGTAAATGTAAAATTTTAAAATCCCCACTGATTTAGGATTTACTGAAAAAAATTGAGAAGGTTCAGTAGAAAATATTTTGCTTCCAACTCTCAGATTCGGAAAGATTCTACATATAAACTAAGTTTTAAGTAATAAAGCACAGTTTTTCAAATAAATTTTGAGACAACAGTGTGTCTTATAAAAGAGATAAGATAATAAATCACTTCATCATCAAGATAGGGAATCCATTATTCATGGAACTTGGGAGTGCTATACATGCAGGCTCCCAGGATCCTTCTTTATCCTTTCTAATCATCTGAATTTTTCAAAGCCCCAAATCACTTCATTTGAACTTACAACCTGCAGAGCAAAACAGAAAGTGAATTCAACAGAACAGTTGAGTTATTACATCAGGTGCCATATGAACACTATAAATCAAAATAGCAAAAAAAAAAAAAGTTCATAAGGTAAACACAGCACAGAAAGAAGAGTTTAAGTGGGATTAATTAGACCAGCCATATTACTGACTCATTGGCGCAAGCTATACCTTGATAGGATGATAAATTGATCAAAATTAATCTATGTCTGCAGATAAAGATACAGAGAATCGATCACAGTTTCTTTTTAGGGGTAAAATGGAATTATTTAAATACTTGAAAACATTAATGACATCAGAAAATACTGACTAGACATCCTACATAGTTTCTAATCTCCTCCTCCTCCTCCTCCTCCTCCTCCTCCTCCTCCTCCTCCTCCTCCTCCTCCTCCTCGTTCTATCCTGTATTGGTTTACCATCTTGCCTAGTAAAAAGTAAATGAATTGCTTTTGTAGAGTTGATTGAATCAGCACATTGCCTTAATATGTTTTTGGCTATTTACAATACAGTAGCTTCTTTAATTGAGTGACCAAACCAGTGGTGGGTTGCTCCTGGTTCAGCCCAGTTCGGCCGAGCCGGTAGTGGTGATGTTGTGATGTCACCGAACCGGTTCTCTTTTACTGGGAGCTGGGCCCTCCCACCCGCCCCCGCTTTATTCCTACCTGTATTTCTTGTTTTTTAGCCCAGCTGGTAGGTGTGGCAGAGTGGATTGCCGCACCTCAGCTGGACAGAAACCTAACACGCTTGCGCGGAGCGCAAGTTTGGCGCACGTTCGAGCAAAGCGAGCATGCGCGCGGCACTCATGCGCAAGGCGCGTGCGCGAAGACAACCGGTGGTAACACCAGTTGGAATCCTCCACTGGACCAAACCAATGTTTTATGTGAATATTTATACCTATGGATTGTTTGTAAAAAAAACATATCCTTTAATTATTTAGTTCTTGTCATTTTTTTGAATCAATTTACAATGACAGCCTTCCTTTAAAAAAAATCCTTCCATCAGCCATGCCTTGATGAAAGCTGTAGCAGAATCATTAACTGTCATGTCATAATTGAAAGGGTAAAGAAAAAGTTTTAATTTGCATAACCTTTTCTGGGTATTATGATAGATCACCAGACTAATGCAAGTGAATTATTCCAGCCCATGAACTATTTTAATGGTAACCAACTACTCCTTCATTGTGTCAGTTGTTGATGGCCAGGAAGAGAACTCTACCTTGATATCTTAAGTTTGGTCAACAAAATGATCATAGTGATTTAGAAAAAACATGGCTTTTTAAAAAAATAGCTCAGGATAAAGCTACAGCAGGATTAGGCTATTTTTTTGGTCCCAGTCTTATTTCAATTTTTTTGAACATCTGGGAGTACACTCACAAAATAGCATGGCTGTTATTGACCAGAAAATGATCTAATCTCCAGGAATGCTCTCTGCTGTATCCTCCTGGTTGGGTACACAAGAGCCCCTAAAGCATTTTGATAAATAAGTGACTGTGTTTGTACATCACACTTAATTTGGTTATGTTAATGTTTTACACAACATGCTGCACTATGCTAACATGCTGCTCACATCCACACTGCCACCAGCTGCTTTAGTTGAATTTTCAATGTCCTATGCATATATTCATTAGTAGCAGCCCAATTGGGATGACTGGAATATGACTCTCTTATGTCAGTGTTTATAGCACTACTATAATTTATATGATCTTTCTTAATCTGATGAAGTGGGCTGCAGTCCAAGAACTCTGGTAATTATACATTCACTGGAGTGGCATAAGACATTTGACACTTTTTTCCCCCTGTTACATCCAACATAGCCACACCTTGGGTTTCCTTCCTGCTCTCCTAGATCTCCATAACTTCCTTTCAGCTTCCCTGCTAAATTTTATTATCAGCCACTGGGAGATTCAGAATTAATAATACTTTTACTAAACCCTCAGCTGGGGTCAAAGAAAAGTGGCCTGAAGCCAAGCATAGAGCAAGTATGGAGAGCTGACCACATATGCAGTTATGCAGTAATAAAAACACGCCTATGAATGCCAGAACTGCTGTGTTGGATCAGATCACGGTCCAGCTAGATCAATTTATCTCCAGCCAGATGCCTAGGCAAAGGCCCAAACCAACAACAGGAAGAATAGCTGCATTTTCCTGCCATTAGTACTCAGAAACACAAAATTAGGAGTAGCCGGGAAGCATTGGGTGAAAAGCTGTTACTCAAAATGGCTGGCTGTCACCTATGAGTTCTTTCAATAACTCATAGGTTCTCCACAATACTTAGTCAACATTTCATATTGTATGCTTATTCCTAATTAAATTCTTTGGAAACTACTTCCCCCTGCTAGGATTTTCCTGGAATGTTTTTGCAATACTATAGATGCTGGTGTTGTGTTTTAAAAGCCTAAAATTTGCTTAGGGAATCTGAGCTGGTAGTAACTGATTAGGAAAAAAACGGGAGGGAGGAAGGGAGGGAGAGAGAGATAGAGAGAGAGATTGGAAGCAAGATAGAGAATTCAATGAAAATGTCAATAGAATATACAGCATTTGAAAAAAAGGCAGATTCCATGGTTGGAATCATTGGAATGAATTAAAAAATTGCCAATTCCTTCATGCTGTTCTACAAGTCTATGGTAAGATTACTTGCTTATCATTTTTTAAAAGAATATCAGATAAAATTCTGATCAACTACACCTGAAAAGTATGTAAATTTGTAAAAGATGTAAAAAGGGGCACTCAAATGGTCAGAAAAATTCCTTGATGATGCTCTGTTTAGCTTAAAGCAAAGGGGAGGGTAAAAGCAGTCACAGATAGACATAACAAATTATGCATAGGATTAATGAATTCACAGATTTTAGAGCTGAATGAGAACTTTAGCAGTTAACACTGATTTTGACCAAGTTTTCAAGTCATGGAAGTAAGTGTTTTTCAGGCCCCAGATAAGTTATCCTGAAAGGGGAAAAGAAAGAAAAGAAAAAGTAATTGAAATGTTGCAGCCTAGAGCAATTCAGCCATTGAGCAGCCACAAAAGTGATGGTGCTGAGAAATGACAAAATGTATGTCATGATGTAATCATGCAAATGCCGCAACTTAAATACCGTAACTGTATCAAACCTTGTGACACGAATACTACTGCAGCATTTACACGAGGGTGTTACCACACGAACAGCATCATTTGGATGTCACTGCAATTTACTGCAGAAACTGCTGAACTTCCCAGTGAGAAAACGGGTATTTTGGATTCTTTTGCTTAGAGTAACAGCAGATAAGAGAAGACATGTAAAGCAGGGGTGAAATGCTACCGGTTTGGGCTGGTTTGCCCGAACCGGTAGTAAAAAATGCTACTGGTTCGCCGAACCGGTAGTAAAAAAATGTAAAAAAAAAGTTCCGCCGATCAGCTGAGCGATGTGTGATCGTCGGAACTTTTTTTTTTTTTTTTTTTTACTTTTTAAGCAATTTTTTACTACCGGTTCTCTGGAACTGGTAGTTAAAAATGCTTTAAAAAGTTTTTTTTTAAAAAAGTTCCAATGATTGTGCGCCGCTCAGCTGATTGGCAGAACTTTTTTTTTTTTTTTACTTTTTAAGCATTTTTTTACTACCGGTTCTCTGGAACTGGTAGTTAAAAATGCTTTAAAAAAGTAAAAAAAAAAGGCTTGGATGATTGCGCAGCACAGCTGTGGTCATCAGAACATTTTTTTTAAAAGCATTTTTTACTACCTATTCGCCCGAACTGTAGTAAAAATGCTTTAAAAAAGTTTTTTAAAAGGTTCCCAAGATCGCGCGCCACAGCTGATTCCCCCCTGCTGTCCTACTTACCTTCCCAAGCCTCCTTTTGGTGTGTACTGCGCATGTGCGCGCGGCACGCATTTGGTGCAAACTGTGCTTGGTGAGCAGTGCGCAAGTGCAACCACCTAACTGGTAGCAAACCGATTCAGATTTCACCATGTGCAATTTTCTGCACCATGTTTGTGTGGAAAATCTGACTCTTATTTTCTCTTGCTCTCCCATAGATAAAATTTCAACTGCTGAAGTTAAGGTTGTGACAAGTTTCTAACCATGGCCTGCATTGTTGTGATATGTAATTTTTGATGTTTGTTACCAGTTTCCATGGTTTTAAAAAGAAATTGCCTATCAGAAGATGCTAGAGTTGATGGCATCTGAAAGTCAGATCCTTTCTTACCTCCTGATTTGTAGGTAGCATAGCTTAAATGTCACATGCTGGGGGACAGCAGTGAGAGACATCACCATCCTGTCCATGTGTTAAATGCTTGATAAATGATTGTATGACATGGAAGGCTGGTCTAGAACAGTCCTTGCCTGAACAGCATCAGGAATCTTCTTATGACAAAAGGAGGGAGAGAAACAAAATCTGGACTTTGAATGAGTGCATCTATCAAATCTATGCTGCATAAATATAGGATGCCACCAAGATTTAGTTTTCTGTACCTCTTTAGTAACATCTAATAGTCATCTGGATCTTTGCAGGATGCATCTGGTAGCACTATGAAAGAGGCAGTTCTCAATTTTCAAGCTGACACTCAATACTGCCAAAATGTTGCTAAACTAAGAACTAAAGAGTTCTTAGTATCATCCACAATTCCAAGTAAACAATAAAGTTATGTTGTAATTTTTTTTGTAACATAACTAGATGACCCTAGTTCATCTCTTGCATAAAGATACATAAACAGGAGAAAACTGGCTCCAAATATCAAATAAGTAAAAGAACAGTTTGTGACAGTACTAAGTATAGTTTAAGATAAAGCAAGTGGCTAAAAGCAGTAATAGTATCATCCATAATTCCAAGTAAATTAACACGCAACGTTATGGGAATATTGGTTGAGAGCCAGGTAGGGGTGAAATGCTCCCAGTTTGGACCGGATTGCCCGATCCAGTAGTGATGGCGGCGGGTGGTTCAGAGAACCGGTAGCAAAAATCCCTGCCAATCCCATGCCCAGCTGAGCCGCACAATCATCGGAGGCTTTTTTTTTTTTTACTTTTAAAAGCATTTTTTCTACAACCTCTTTGGCCAAAAAAATGCTTTTAAAAGTAAAAAAAAACCCCTCTAATGATTGTGTGGCTCAGCTGGGATCGTCAGAGGCTTTTAGAAGCATTTTTTTTCTGTAACCTCTTAAGGTTGTAGAAAAAATGCTTTTAAAAGTAAAAAAAAAAAAAGTTGGCCACGCCCATCCAGTCACATTACTCCCCCACCAAGCCACGCCCACAGAACGAGTATTAACAAATTTTACATTTCACCACTGGAGCCAGGGTACTCTACTAGCATTTAAGGCACCAGGCTAGAAGTCAGGAAAAGGTAACATCTAATTCTGTTGTAGTCACAAAAGTCAACTAGCTGACCTTGGGTCGTTCATTCTTTATCAGCCCACAACGGCAGTCTCAGGCAACAAGCCCATCAGTCAATTCCCATTGCAATCCACATTTGGATGTGGATCCACATCCACATTTGGTTAATCTGAGAAAAAAAGCAGACCCTGCATCTATGGGCAAAATTCTAGGAAGAAAAAAAAATATGGGAATAGCACTTAGCACTTTAGACTTAAATACCACTTTATAGTGCTTTACACCCCTCTCTAAGCAGTTTTTACAGAGTCAGCATATTACCTCCAACAATCTGGGTCCTCATTTTACCACTTCGGAAGGATGGAAGGCTGAATCAACCTTGAGCCTGGTGGGATTTGAACTGCCAAATGGCAGGCAGCCAACAGTCAGCAAAAGTGGCCTGCAGTACTGCACTCTAACCACTGTGCCACCACCGAGGCTCTATATTAGCTCATTTCCCAATATGCTTTGTGTGATTTGTCAAAAAATGCCCTGCTATAAATTTTTCAACTTCTATCTGAACGCATTTTAACAGAAAACTGACAGATTTCAAAAACCAGCAGGAAAAATGTTGGTTTCTCAAACACAATGCCACTAATCAGAACTGTTCTGAGAAGGCACATTGAAAAAACTGACTATTGAAGAAAAACAACAACCCTGAATTAGAATTCATCAGGAGATTTAATGCCATTTCTCACTGATTAAAGAGAGACCGATACATCCAATCATGGTACCAGAGGTTTTAAGTTCCTGTAGAAAAGCAGACTGCTTAGAAAAGTTGCAGGCATCTGTATTGCCTTCTTGTCCTCCTATCTGAGCCTTTTCTCTAGCATCAGCATGGCAGATGCCAGAAAAGCTGCAATCTTTAAACAGGTGTGGGAGAAATAAGAAGCGTGTTTTTGAAGATCTGCAGCCACCAGCAAACAGAGAGAAGCAACCCAATAAAAGGTTTTTTTCCTACAAAGGGAGTGAATGTTTCAGAGGAAAAGAAGTATAGAGGCACAACAAGGAAAAATATATATACAAGTATAAAAGCATGATGTTGAAAGTTGCAAGTACTGTATGCTACATGCTCGCCAGTAACAGAAAATAGTAGAAGGAATTCCAGAGAGGAATTAAGGCAGAAGTGTTTATAAAAAGAAATCATTGTTATATAATATTACCAGAGTGTAGTATTGTAATAGTAATTGAATAGTAGTAGAGCATTGTAATTATTATACAAATATTATAGAAATAATATTAATAGAATATAGGATAGAGGCAATAGAGGACAGATTTGTACTTTTCATATTTTACTCTGTCTTAAATAAAATATATTCCCAACCCTATTTCTAGGGAGATATAAAAAACCACCTACCAGCACAGAGGTGCTTTAGGATCTGTTTTTAGATTGGGTCAATCTAATAATTGGTATAATTTTTTTTTTAAAAAAAACCACTACAGTGTTTTATTATTTTACTATTGCTTTGCTATTAATTGCACTTTTTTATAGTTTTGTATTTTAAACATATTTTAGTAATTTAATATGCCAAGTACAATTATTGCATGGACTATAAACAAACAAAATGATTAAATGAAATAAAATAATTAATCAGTGCAAAAAAATGTGTCCCCAGGGTTTTATTAAATTTGTCTTTCATTTTTCTTTTTACATTTTCCCTTTTCTGCTTTTAAAATCCAGCCAGATCTATGTACTTACTTGCGTTCCTGGCAATATTGTTATGTATTGGAGAAATAGAAAGCTTACATTATAATCAGCTTCTTAGTTTTTTTAAAGTACTATGATATTTTATTTGGTATAAACCAGGGGTGTCCAACGGTGACAACTTTAAGACATGGCCAGCTGGGGAATTCTGGGATTCCACAAATCTTAAAAGTTGCCAAGGTTGGACATCCCTGGTATAAATTTAGGTAGAGTTGAATTTTTTTCCCTGGGATTGTCAGCTTTCATTCTATATATGGATACAAGGAAAAGTGGGAGAGAATAAGAGCTAAATGGCCATTGATGCCCTGCCTGCAATAATATTGTACCATAGTTGAAATGATTGAAAAGCAGTAATCTCACTAGATGTATTAGAGACAAAACAATAAAATGGATTTACATCTGTAGTGGGATAGGAAAATTTGTTTTTAATAAGACCCATTCAATTATTTTTTTTTAAAAATAGACCTTTCTAATAAGATGCAACTAAGCATGTTAACCTTTACTTTCAGTTCCTTTGTTCTAGAGTGTTACATCAGGTCTACTTTGTTAATAATTAGCAACCACAGAAATATTTTATATTTCTTTTTTAAAGAGCCAGTATAGCTTTTTTTATTTTAAAGAGACAGTATAGCATTGTGGTAAATGCACTGAAGATGGATCTGACATATAGAGTCTAGCTTTCATTCAGAATTCACTGGTGAGTTTCAGATTATTACTATTTTAGCCCAGGTAACATCAGAAATTTGTTAAAGGGGGGAAAATTGAGGGGAAACCTCCCTATATGTTACATTGACATCTCAGAGGAAATGTAAAATAAATGCCCTAAATAAAAAAAAAATGCTTGTCGAATTTGGTCAGATTGAGCTAGCTGTAGCTGGCCTGCCTGAAAGCAGAAAAACAGATAGGAGATTCTAGGCAGTATATTTAGCCCTGCCATGAAATGGAAAATGTGTCAGGTCACAACTGAAAACAATTCATTTAGAGTTCTACAACACTTAAATTTACTTTCAAGAAATCTTGCTCTTTGTCTGCCCAACATAGTTTTCACCTTGTTCTGAATATGTTGTTCTTCCTCTTGTATTGTTGTATTGCTGAGGGTCTCAGCAAGTTTCCTGATTGCTTATTTGTACCCTATGACTATCATTAAGTGTTGTACCTTATGATTCTTGATGAACCTATTTTTTCTTTTATGTACACTGAGAGCGTATGCACCAAGACAAATTCCTTCTGTGTCCAATCACACTTGGCCAATAAAAAATTCTATTCTATTCTTATTCTGAGGGTCTCAAATTTCACCCCTTATTGTACTTTTGTATTAGTTTTGTATTTTTATACACTAGTGTTCAAAAATTATATTCATTTCCTGTATTTCTGAATTATATATATATGTGTGTGTGTGTGTGTATTTTTCTTCAACCGGGTATTTTCCTACGTAAACCAAGTTTCTCAAATTGCAGCCATAGCTCAGTGAAATCACATACCCGGTTGAAGAAAAATATATACAAAAACCTACGATAAGATGGAAAACAAAAAAACTTTCTTCCTGTTTCTGTTTGACTCTTAAAACTTTCTTACACATTGTATTAATAGCCAGTAAGCTTTGTTGGACTTTCAGTTGCAGGGGAATGCAAGAGGCATGCAAACTTTAAAACACATTTATTCTTAAGCACTTTTATCATATAGAGAACTTTAATTCAGTGTTCCCCAACCTTACTGGATCGGTGGACTGCTGGGGTGGAGGGGAGGAAGAGGGGATGGCTTTGTGCGTACACACATGCTGTTTCACAAATGCTGCTGACATGCACACATACATGCTCGCCCATCAGTTTGGTGGTCTAGTTCCAAAAGGGCTATGGCCCAGCACCAGGCTGTGGCTCAGGGGTTGGGGACCGCTGCTTTAATTGATAAAATGCCATAATAAAAATACAACTACCACCAGTTTTTGTGTATTTATTTTATTAAAGGTATTTCTATACTGGTCAGTTCAATATGAGTCCTGATAGCAAAGAATAAAAACTTTTATGTAATGAAACAATAAAACATAGAAAGTCATCAAATCTAACCAATCACTTAGTCATGAATGCCCAATAGAAGAGTATTCTCTGCCTTGCAGGTAGCTAATAGGGTGTGCCAGCTGTACCTCTAGGGGTGCAGAGGAGTAGAGAAATAAAACTTGGAGCAGGAATGCAAGGAAGAAAATAACTGAGGCTTTTCCTGAACTTGCAATTCCTGCTAGAATCACAGGTAAGAACCATGGGGAAGGGATGCCAATTCAGAAAGAAATACTGTATTTTTCGGACTATAAGATACACCTCCCCCCCCAAAGAGGGTGAAAATCTGGGTGCGTCTTATACACCGAATGTAACCCTGCCCAGCCTCTCAAACTGAGGTTTCAGAGGCTGAAAAAAGCATCAGAAATGAAGCTTCAGAAAAAAAGCCCCCAAACAGAGCTTCAGAGGCTTTTTTTCTGAAGCTCTGTTTCAGAGGCTTTCAGAGGCAGGAAAAAGTTTTTTCTGAAGCTCTGTTTTGGAGGCTTTTAGAGGCAGGAAAAAAAGCAAAAAAAAAAAAAAAAAAAAAAACAAGGCACAGAGCTCATAACCAAGGAACCTTTTGGTAAAATTCACCTCTGGGGACAGCTGATTGGGGATATTCCGGGAGGCCGATCCACCTGCCAATCAGCTTTTTTCTTATTTTCCTCCCCAAAAACTAAGGTGCGTTTTATACTCTGAAAAATACGATAATTCAGTTTTGGGAGAGACGGTGTGAGAAAGAAACTCAAGGTAAACCTGCTCATTCTGTTTGGTTCAAGAGGAACAGGGGATACCGTGGCAGGCTTCCAAGTCCCCCCCCCTCAATAAAATACCTGTTACTGTACTTTATAACCATAGAGTTCCAGTAAGCCTTGTGTTGTCTGCACTACTTTAAAGAGCTGACAGAAGGCCATAGCAGAGAAGATCAGGCCCTTCAACGTCTTCCAGTGCAAGCACACGGAGGCTAGCCAGATCCACTTGGACAGAACAGTTCCTAAGGTAGGAATAACCATAGAGGTCTTTATAAATCAAAACCAGAACTGTAAATTGAATTTGGAAACCTCCTGAAAAACAACGCAGTAATTTGAGTATCACCTGCTAAAAACCTAGCCATTGCATTTTGTCCTAATTGCAGTTTTTGAATCATTTTCAAAGGCAGACCATGTAGATCTCATTGCAATAATTTAATCTCCTAGTGAAAGAGGATGAGTCACTGTTGCTAAGGCAACAGATAGGCCCAAGATTGGCATCTCCTCCCCATGGTTCCTACCTGTGGTTCTAGCAGAAACTGCAAGTTCAGAAGGACCAGTGGTGGGTTCCTCCCGGTTCCGCCGAGCCAGTAGCGGTGACGATATGATGTCACTGAACCAGTTCTGCCCCCCCGCCCCCGCGTTATTCTTATCTCTTATTTGGCCCCACCCCCAATCTATTGCTGCCTCCTGAGTCCCACCTGATGGCTAGAGGGAAAAAAACTGTTTAAATTCTTGCCACGGGGTTTCAAAGAGCCGCCCTACAGCTGATCAGTGTTAAAAAAAAAACAAATGAGTAGACCGGTGCCTGCAAAAATAAATGGGTAGACCAGTGCCTGCAAAAATACTTGAGTAGATCAGTGCCTGCAAAAATACATGAGTAGACCAGTACCTGCAAAAATAAATGGGTAGATTGGTACAGCTCTGCAAGCAGTTAAAAGCCTGGTAGACCAGTACCTCTGCTAAATCCTAAATAATTGTCACATGACCATCAAGCCGTGCCCACAAAATAATCCATGCCCACAGAACCGGTAGTAAAAAAATTTAGAACCCACCCCTGAGAAGGACCCTCAAGTTGCAGAGGGTCCTTCTGAGGGGGTCCTTGTTTCTTCAGAGGGACAGTGACCCCTCCAAAAGCAAAACTGGTATAATTTTGAAACTAGAATGTCTCTTAGCAAACAACTCTTTGATCAGGGCTTGTTTCTACCCATCTTGTCAGGCTTAGTACAAAAATGATACAAAGTTTTTGCCAAAGTTTAGTTCTTCATTTGCTTACACAATATACACAGAATCTTGCCAGGCTAAAACTATACTACCCTAATATAACAAATATGTTAGGTTGGTTAAAATGGGACGTGGTGGCTCAGTGGCTAAGATGCTGAGCTTGTCAATTGAAAGGTTGGCAGTTCAGCGGTTCGAATCCCTAGTGCCACGTAACAGGGTCAGCTCCCGTTACTTGTCCCAGCTTCTGCCAACCTAGCAGTTCAAAAGCATGCAAAAAATGCAAGTAGAAAAACAGAGAAGGTAACAGTTTTATGTGCGCCTTTGGCATTTAGTCATGCCGGCCACATGACCACAGAGACGTCTTCGGACAGCGCTGGCTTTGAAACGGAGATGAGCACCGCCCCCTAGAGTATGTAATGACTAGCACATGTGTGCAAGGGGAACCTTTACCTTATATACTCTCAGAGATTCTAGAGCAGTGGTTCTCAACCTTCCTAATGCCGCGACCCTTTAATACAGTTCCTCATGTTGTGGTGACCCCCAACCATAAAATTATTCCTAAAACCATTGAAAAAATGTGTTTTCTGATGGTCTTAGGCGACCCCTGTGAAAGGGTCATTCGACCCCCAAAGGGGTCCCGACCCACAGGTTGAGAACCACTGTTCTAGAGAGTGATGATCCTAAATTTCTTGCTCTTATGTTTCAGCTCCAGACTGTGCTGTCTCTTGCCTCGCCTCTCTCCTTGGGATATTCTTTTCTTCCTGGGAAACTGCTGAGTTACTGTAGTCCATCATATCACCTCCTCAGTAGACACATTCCATCCCATGAACTTCCACAGCACCTCCAGTTTAGCCTGGGGTGGAAACACACAATTAATTCCTCATCCTAATCTGATTGATAACCTCTTCCCACTTGGTACATCTTGGCTTTTCCTGCACTGTATGCATATTGGTAATTGCAACAACAGTAATGCATAACTTATTTTTCCTTTTGCAGCCCAGAGCAATGTATGTAATATACACAATGCAAACTACATAATAGGCAAGGTTGTAAAACAACAACTGGCCTAACACAATGAGCTTCATGGGTGAGCAGGAATTTGAAGCCTGCTTTTCTGAGTCACAATCTAACGTTCTTCCCTTTCTTTCCTCACATAGGTAAAGGTAGGTTCCCCTCACACATATGTGCTAGTCGTTCCCGACTCTAGGGGGGAACGATCATGTGCTCATCTCTGTTTCAAAGCCGAAGAGCCAGCGCTGTCCAAAGACGTCTCCGTGGTCATGTGGCCGGCATGACTAAACACCAAAGGCACACGGAACGTTGTTACCTTCCCACCAAAGGTGGTCCCAATTTTTCTACTTGCATTTTTTAACGTGCTTTCGAACTGCCAGGTTGGCAGAAGCTGGGACAAGTATCAGGAGCTCACCCCTTTACGCGGCACTAGGATTCTTTTGATTGACAAGCTCAGCGTCTTAGCCACTGAGCCACCACGTCCCATTTCTCCTCACATACATGCATATAATTTTCTGATAAAAACCCATTCTGATTAAAATGTGTTTTTTTAAAAAGAATGATCCCATCTTTTCCCAGTTAATTTCCTAACAATGAGGACAATTAACTAGAGGAATCTTCAGAAGTTGTAGGTGCTTCATCACTGGAGGTTTTTAAGACTGGATAGCCACCTGTCGAAAATGGTATAGGGTCTTCTGCTTGAGTAGAGAGTTGGACTAGAAGACCTCCAAGGTCCCTTCCAGCTCTATTCTGATTGAAAGTTAAATTTAACAACCCTCCTAAATGGACTTAGAGGCAGACTCACATCTGCATGTTCATAGTTTGCCAACTAGAAATCAAGAAATGATCACATTTGGAGTAGCTGGAATGATATTTTTTTTTTGAGTCATTTATGATACAGGGGCTAAAATGTTGAATTAGGATCGCACGGATCATTCTGCAAAGGAAGTGAGGTTTTCTGGAGAATACATAGCCTTCTCTCAGATCAAGTTGGTGGAACTACTGTGCAACTCAAAGAAATCCAGGGGAAAAAAATCTACCAAATGATAAATTGGCGGTAGCGGCTATATAAATCTTCCATAAACCCTACGGAATAATTGTAGAATGTTAAATGGGTTTATAGATCTATTGTGTTTCCCCGAAAATAAGACAGGGTCTTATTTTCTTTTGACCCTCCAAATAAGGGCTTGGCCTTATTATCAGGGGGTCTTATTATTTTGGGGGTGCAGGAGGCAGCAAGCGTGGGACTGGATGTCCCACCCCTCCCTGTTCTTTGCGCTGACCAAGTGGCCCAACATGTCCCACCACACTCCAATGGCAATAGCTGCTTCCCTTCCCCGCCATTTCTTTATCGAGAGAGGTGGCAGGTGGGGTGGGGGAGAAGCGAGAGGTGTGGAGCGAGTCATGACTCCCCTTGCCATCTCTTCTCCCCCCCTCGCCAGGCATGGCAGGACTCCTGCCCCTTGCTTAGCCACCCATCCCCTTTAGGGATGCCATTTGGGGGTGGCAGGTGGAGCGGGTGAGAAGTGGGATACAGGTCTTATATTTCAAGCTCCGTCGTGTTCCAACATGCTGTAAAAGAAAAACTTCTCGCAAGCTCAATCAAACTTCTCGAACTCGCAAGGTTTTCTTTTAGACCGTGTTTCCCTGGACACAATGGCAAGGAAAGCAACGGAGCTTGAAAGGCAAGACCTGCGTGGCTAAGCAAGCGGCAGGAGCCCTGCCATGGCCATCGAGGGGGGGGGGAGGGAGAAGAGGTGGCAAGGAGAGCCATGTCTCGCTCCATCTGTCTTGCTTCTTGTCCACCCCATCTGCCAGCCCCCCTCGATAAAGAGATGGCAGGGAAGGGTTGAACAGCAGCCAGGCTGCTGTTGCCATTGAGGTGGGACAGGATGTGTTGGGCTACTCGGCCAGCACGAAGAACAGGGAGGGGAGGGCATGTCCCCCACTTCCTCCCCTCCGGCCTCGCCTCAACTCATTTTGGTTGCGCAGCAAGCAACCAGAGGAAATGGCGGAACTGGCTGCGCATGCATGTAAGTACTGTAGTTGCTGGGGGGGCTTATTTGTAGGGGTGGTTTATATTATTGCATGCACTGAAAAGCCCAATAGGGCTTATTATCTGGACATGTCTTATTTTCTGGGAAACACGGTAGAATTAGGAAATGTGTTGGTATGATATGCAAAATCTCAGGCGAATATTAAGATGCTGTGATTCTTTGGATTAAGGCTGAAGTTTCAGATGGGGGGGGGGAGAAATCCCCATCTGACTTTACATTGTCTAATTGGGAGATGGCAGTTCTCCAGTAAAAATGTGTGTAGCAAGGGAAAACATACATAGAAGTGGGTATGTTCATAGAAAAGAAACATAAATGTAGTGCAACAGGACAAAAAAAAAGTAACACAACCCTGTATGAAAAATAGATTGGGAAAAAGGAAATGCAAATATTAGAAGAAATGCATACTAAGATGCATAAAGTTTTGTGTGAATTGTTTAAAGTCGTAAACTGATGCAAACATTAGAAGACAAGTTACCAACTGGAAAAATGAGAAGAAACTGAGGAAACGAAAAGTGCCTCATTTGTGCATTCATAATGGAGGCCTGAAACAGATGTAACTTCAGCTGCCAACCATAGGTTTGCCACATTAACCCAGCAACATATGGAAACATAACACATTTGCCACCTGGGTTGGCTTAGCTATTTGTAGAATTAGCAGAGCAATTAGTGACTCTGACTGATGATTCCTACATGCAAACATGATGGGTTGGTGCCATTTTAAGGTTTTGAACTAGGGCTGGGAAGACCCAGGTTCAAATCAAATCCATGATTTTGGACCAGTCAGTCCACTCTCAATCCAATTTAGTTCGCAGCCCTAAGGAAACACCAGAGGAGTTCAAGGTGTTACCTTGAGGTGCTGAAAGAAAGGCAGGTTACAATTAAAACTCGGACCACACGTTTTCTGAATAGTTTTTATCCCAGAGCTATAATTGCACTCAACAATGAACTAAAGGGCCACCATCAGTGAGCATTACTCGGTCTGTTGTGTGGATGTTTGGGTGGTTTAGGGGCGGGGAATTTGTGATGGGTGGGTGGGTGTTTGGGATTGTTATGTGTGTTGGACCTGGTCTTTGAGTGTTAAGTGAATTTCGTTGTATGGGTATACTGTGTATACACATACAATGACAATAAAATTATTATTATTATTATAAGGGGAATAAAGTAAATGTACCAAATGTAGCTCTTCTATCTAAAATAATGAGTCAAGGTGGCGCAGTGGTTAGAGTGCAGTACTGCAGCTACTTCAGCTAACTGCTAGTTCAGCAGATCAGCGGATCAAATCTCACCGGCTCAAGGTTGACTCAGCCTTCCATCCTTCCGAGATGGGTAAAATGAGGACCCAGATTGTTGGGGGCAATATGCTATTTAGTATACTGTCTTTGGTGTAAGCAGCCCAGAGTCCTCGGAGAGTGGGCGGCATAGAAATATGACAAATAAACAAACAAACAAAATGCAGACAGAGCAGAGGGTATTCACTTATTAGATTTAGCTGGTTGAGGCCTTCCACTGTTATTTTAATTCTAAGATTCTGCTTACCTTGTAGTGTTTTGCAAATCTGCCTGCAGCGTTCCCCTACATTCCTTTCCTTTACATATTAGTTTTCCACAGGGAGACATTAAAATGTAAACGTTATCATATGGATTCATTTGTATCTTTATGTACAGGCAGTCCTCGACTTACCACTTAGTGACTGTTCGAAGTTACAACAATGGCACTGAAGAAAGCGACTTATGACCATTTTTCGCACTTCTGGCCATTGCCACATCCCCATGGTCACGTGATTTACACTTGCATGCTTGACAGCTGACTCACATTTACTTGAGGGTTGCAAACCTTCCCACAAGCAAAGTCAACGGGGAAACCAGATTCATTTCACCGTGCTACTAATTTAAATTATAAATCAAACTAATAAATAAATAAATAATTTAAGAAGCGCAGTGTGGCGAGAAAAGTAAAATGGGGCAAAGCTCACTTAACACATTTCTCACTTAGCAACATAAAATTTTGAGCTCACTGGTGGTTGTAAGTTGAGGACTCCCAATATTATACCGAAACGGTCTCCATTTTTTATTAAAGATATCCGGTTGGGGATTTCTTCCGCTCCTCATCCACCTTGCAAAGGAGGATTTTAGCCTTAACGACAACCCTGCAACGTTGGACAGGCTGAGACCAAGGGTGAGACCGAGTCATTTCTCAGCTTTCTCCTCACTTCCCAGGCCATAATTTGTCACAAAACCATCGCATTAACGTAACCTTTTACGACTCGGTCGCTATCAGCGACACCCCCACCCCGAACGACAGGCCGGCGTGCCAAGCCTACAACACAGAAGCAGGGGAGGCTAAAAGCGTCGCTGTGAAGCGCCCGTCCACAACGTGGGTAGCCGGCCTGAGGCAAGGGCGCGCGGGGGCTGCCTGTGCCCGTGTGCAGCGCTTCCCCTGCGGCGTCTCGCCTCCGGTTTCCCCCCCCCCCTCCTACGCAGGCCTAACCTCTCAGCCCGAAAGGGGCAAGAGCCGGCGCGTCTTCTTCGGAAGAGACACGCGAATTCCTCCCCTTCCCCTCCCCACCGGAGGCCACGCAGCCCTTTAAACCGGCTGCCGCCCCCACCCCGCTGCCTGAGTGACCCCTTCGGTAGAAGCCGTGGACGGAGAAGCCAAAGGGGCTCCGCGAAGGGAAAGGAAGCGCGCCCCGGAGCCCGCTTTTCGGCTCCGCTCCGGACTCCTGGGCGGAAAGCAACAGTACGCGTAGCAGGCGGAGTGTCTGGGCTGGGAGCGGCGGCGGCGGCGGCGGCTAGGGGAGGGGTTTGCGGCTTGGCGTCGCTGCAGAAGTGTCGGCCTCTCGGGGAGCTGCCCCTGTATGCGCGCCTGTGTGTGTGTGTGTTGGTGTGTGTGTGTGTTGGTGTGCGTGAGCGCGCGCGGCGGAGTGACTTGCTCGCTCGCTTTCTCTTTCTCCCTCTCTCTGCCTGGAGCAGCCGCTGGGGCTGTTGTGATACGCCGCCGCTGCCGCCTCCTGATCTCCTTTCTCCCCCCGTCACTCCAGCAGCCCAGCGGTGGCGGAGGGGGAGCAGGAGAGCCAAGAGACGCTGGGTTGTGTGGAGCTCCATCTCCGGGCTGCTCCCCTTCCCAAGCAAGCCAGCCAGCCCGCTCGCTCGCTCGCTCGCCCGCTTTCTCTCTCTCTCGCCAGCCAGTGAAAGCCACTGCCGGCGCCGATAAGCACCCCGAACCCCTTCTGGCATCTACTACTGCCCAAGCTCGAAGGGAAACTGGCATCAACATCTGGGCGAGCACATCTGGGCATGCAACGCCGATTTCCCCCGGATTCCGCGCGCACCCGGGAAGGAGAGCTTTCCCTTTTTTCTTGTTAAGCCCTCGGTCTTCCTGGAAGGGTTCCATTTTTGAACCGCTTTTTTTTTTTCCACCGAAAAGGAAGCAAAGGAGCTAGAGGGAGGAAAGACCAACGGAGGAATCCCCAAGGCGGCTTTCTTTCCTTTTATTTTTTTATTTTTTTATTTCCTTCCCCCAGGGATTCAGTTCATGGGGATGTGTTCAAGACAAGAGAGGATTCAGAAGGATATTGACATAGTGATCCAAAAGTGCAAGGCGGAAAAGGACTGCCTGTTTGCAGGTGAGTTTTCCCAGCTTGGTCTTTTTTCTTTTTTCTTTTTTTTCCCCCCTTCTCTTCTTCCTATCCCGACTCAGTTGCTTTCGGACGCTTTTTCTCCAGGGAGGGCAGTGGCTGGAGTTGGCTCCAAACATGTTGATGGGAAAGGGTGGCTGAACTCGGTCGGAGAGAGAATCCGTTGGCGTTTTCTTGGGTTTTCTCAAAGCATGTGACCCCCCCTCCCCTTCCTCACTCATCATAGATAAAGTAGCTATTGTGGCGCTTAATTAGGGGACGGTTGGATGTCGGCTTAGTGAATTAATTCCTAGTTAAGGTTGGATTTTGGTTTATCTTTAAGAAACAAGCCACCATCCATCTCAGCCTTCTTTCTCACGCACCCAAATTTCCCTCCATGTTTTTAAACCTTTGCCTTGAACAATAAACTGGGGTCTGTCCATCATATTTTTTCATGCCTGGGAAGGTGTTGGTCAAAAGTAGACCTTTTAGGGTGGACTTCGTGATATGGTGCACAAACACCCCTATCTTTATTACCTTTTATCTCCTTCCATCTCTTTTTCCCTCCTGCTCCCTCTCTGGCCCCTTATTTCAAACCTTCAATATTTTGGCTTGTTACTGTCCTCAGATAATTTCTGATAATGTTTGATTTGCCTTGAGCAGTTTGTCTTGTTACTGCCTGTTGCCTCCACCGATAATGGAAATCCTTGTTGTTGCCATAGCACTGGAGCACTTGTTGCAGGGAGGGGTAGACTGGGGTGGTCCTCCTCCCTTATATTATGATGATGATGGTTGCTATTTTTATTTTCCCGGCTTGAATTAATCTCTGATGCTATCTATGTGTGTGCCATACTGGGGAGAAGCTGAGGGTGCTGGGAGGTTAACAGACCAGGCAAGACAGATGTGGCAAACAAGCAAGATTGATCAATAGCAACACATCTCTTTTGTATTCCAGATTTCAGATACGCAGATTCCACTTTTACCTTCACCTACGTTGGAGGATCCAAAAGGTATGAATTCCCTTTAAAACACTTGGATTTCTCTTCCCTGGCTGGTGATACAAAAGCTGTTAGTAAGAGTAAGTTGAGACTGGTGCTGTCCCTCCCTTGGAAGTAGCCTATATTGTGAAATAGTGATGCCTCGAGGCTTTTTCCCCCAAAGATATATTGGCCTGGAACAGGTGTTCTATAGGGTGATTATTAGTCATCAGAGATTCATTGATTCTGCACTTCCTCCTCTTTGTCTCCTTCCAGTCTGCAGACTTTAGGCATTATGTTTGATGTGTGCAAATGGTAAGTGGTAGAGGAACAGGGGCATGAAAAGAAAATTTCTATAAGCTAGGTGTGATACAAAGCAGAAGCAGGACAAACAATATTGAATGCTCGTCATGGAATTTGATATCTATGTCAGCAATACAGCACAGTGCAAAGAGGAGATTGCAATGTGTGAACCTGTTTGTTTATTCTTTGTCAATAAAGCAACTGTTTGGCATTAAAAATAGAATCAGTGGAGTTTATAACGCATATAACAAGTCTCGCTACAGGAACCAAATCCGGATGAAATTTCATAGTTTTTTTTTTTTTTTTTTAAATTGGAAATGGTTTTGAAACTTTGCTCCATCGTACAAATATTCATAGGAATTGATACATTTCTGTGATTTATAGTTTTTTTTTTAATGACAATGCTTTGATTTTTCAAATAACACTTAACATTTTAGAATTTTTATCATTTAAATGGTTGTTCTTTATGTTTATATTATTTTACATTAGATAGAATTACATGAAATATCTAGAACAGTTGGGAAATTATTCTAGTTCTATTCTAGTCCCTACAGTCTGTATCCATTGTATTGAAAAAAGATGATGTGCTAGTTTAGGGCCATGATTGTTTAAGAGAGAAATATTCTAGAAGAAAATGTTTACAGCCACATTGCTGTCCTCGGCTCTTTTTCCAGCAAAAATATTCATAGGTGTTTTATCTTTTACAGTTAGCACAAGAGCAGAGGTCAGTATTTATTGTGACAGTGGTCTGGCTGGAAAAAAGTTTATGGTGTCTTTTGATATATACTACCTCTTCGTTAAAATTTGCAGCCCTTCTCCTATAACATAGTTACATTTAAGCAATCAACGGTCTATTATCTGTCCCGTCTCATTTACTTGGCCTATCTGCTATATATTTCAGGCACGTCTACATTCATGCACCAGTTGATACTTCTAGTCCCTTCCATATTCCAGTTTTATGCAGAATTAAGATCTACTTAAAGCCATTGGGGTGGGTATGTGTGTGTGTGTTTAATAGGTTTAGAGCAGTGGTGGGATTAAAGTAATTTAACAAACCGGTTCTCTGCCCTAATGATTTCTTCTAACAACCAGTTTGCCAAACTGCTCAGAAAGTTAATAACCGGTTCTCCCAAAGTGATGCGAACTGGCTGAATCCCACCACTGGTTTAGAGTGATGCACCTAATTTGGCATACAGTACGGTAGTACTAGCCTGCTTCTAAGATTTTCAGATGGATGTAGATTTGAACCTTGGATTCAGAAGGGTAGTTTGGTCAAAAGCATTTCTGTCCTTGTGAGTCAGAAGCTGACTTTGTTATGAAACATTGAGTGGATTTTTTATTGAATCAGCAGCCTAGAATTGACCAGACAGTAGATGAGATTAGTTTTGACTTGCTGATTGTTTAAGACAATAGATGTTTTTTTTACCCAAATGCATCAACTTCAGAACTGGACTTCCTATCTGTTTCATCTATTTTGTAGGCATGGGAACAGCTGGGCCTGTATTAGAACATGCTTATGGAGCCTCGCATGAACTATGCTTAGCAATACTGGTGTAACTAATATTGCTTTTCTCTTTAACAGTTCAGTCACTGAGCTGTTGAACTCATGTGGTAATTGAGGAGTTATCAGTTCACTGCATGGGGTAGCTTGCCAGAAGACATTTCTGCAGTTTGCCTAGAGGCTATCTTATCTTTCAGATAAGTGCTGATTATTCTTGTAGCAGTGGCTGATGCAAATGAGTTTCCAATATTTGTCCAAGGCCAGTACCCATGTGTTTTCTTTTTTGGACGGCCTTTAAATGTGTTTTTAGAACAAAATGAAACATAGAAGAATTTGCTTATAGAATTTGTATCTAAGCTTTTCTTCCAAGATCTTTTGGTATACTATGCGTTTCATAGATACTGCGAGTTAGCTGAAGTTGAACCTCAACTTTGCCTTGACAGCTGCACCAAAAAATGGGAAATTGGGAAATCAAAAGAAGAGTCATAAAACATGAGATCTGTTTAGCTAAACTAGTCACGAGGCACTTGAAAATTACCCAATTTCTCCGATTGAGCTTCAAGGAAGATAATGAGCTTGAATTTTTTATATTCTATATCTTCTATAGAAGGTATAGAATATAGGTATACCTTCTGTACTTGATTTTCTATACCTCACATTACTTGAGGGTAAGCAAATCCATCATCTCTTTTTCCACAAGGGCCAAACCATTATTATGGTTTATTGCTTTTGTGTATGAAATATTGAAAGCTCTTTGCCATACACATGAATGTACGTGTGGTTGTGTGTGTGTGTATATACACACACACACACACACACTTACATATGCATATCCTCAAACAGCAAAATAAAAATAATATCAAAATGTTGTGAAGGAACTGGAGCGGACAGCCTTATCAAAGTCATACAAATTGGTAGAAAAACAATGCTAAAGATTCACCTGAATCAAGTTTAATAAGAAAGGCAACCTAAGTCTCTTTCTGAATGAAAGTTTCATACAATAAGACTTTCTTTGTCCATGAATCATTATTTAAATAATACTCTTTATTTCAGAGATTCTCTTAGCAGCCTTAATTCCAACTTTATCTTTTCGAGCTATAGCAGTTTGAACAGAGAAGTACAGTACTATATAAAAAATTGCCTTAGACGTACCTGTTTGTCCATCTACTTTATTCTTGACTATTGTTGAAATTGTGTGCAGTTTTCCAGTCAGAATAATAGATATTATCAATTAGATAGATAATATCAGAGGATTCTTTTCCCTACCTGTTTGTTTAAACTTTAAATACCAAATTTTGAATGCATGGACTTGTAAAGACAAGGTGGCTGATTTACCACTGAGCTCTGGTTCTTCTGGCCAGTTATTGACCTGACTTCCATTGACATTTCCTTCAAAACCATCTCTATTGTATGCCAGGAAGGGGCATCACCAAAGGTCTTGACAAATTGTTCCTTTAGCTTTGCTGAAATATTGTCTTCCTCAGAAGATGGAACAATTCTTGAGTTAAACCAAGTGCAGATACCTAGTAGAGGCCCCAAACTTCTGTTGACTCTCTTCAATATGGATGGGTGTTTAAGAGCCCAAATCAAATTTTGGGCTGTAGCTAGCGTCAGTATGGATGTGGTATAAGACTTGATTTACAAACTTGAGGTTAGATTGGAAAATATTTATTCATTATGTTATGTAGCTGTGTCTGGGCTGACACTTTTTGTTTCCCTTTCTTTTTAGCTATATTTATTTAAACAGTCATGTGTTTGATTATTTTCCCCTTCAGCAATAGAAATAATACCATTTAATAACAACTTTGCAAGATTTAGTGAAGGTTGGGAGACAGCAGATAGCCCAGTGTGATTTTGGGTTGTTAAGTATGCTTTTTGTATATTCATTCAGTAAATAAAGCTGAAACTTTAATTCAAACATGTTGCCTCATGCCTTCATTCAGTAGCAGTAAGGAATAAGTAATGAGTTAATATGCTTAATTCAGGTGAAGGAGTATAGATTAGCCTATGTGTGTATATAGATAGATTAATGTGAATGCAATATAGGATTAAAAAGTATTTATTCAGTGAAAAATAAATTAGCTTTGGTGTTAAAAAGCTCAATTTGGTAGTTTGACCTAGTAGCTCAGGTATTGTAGTTCTACACAAAAAACAAATTTTAAGCCACATTTACAGCTAAATATTATACTGTAAGTAGAGAAGTTAATGAATTTTGCTTTCTTATCAGTCATGCAAAGATGCTTCATAGAAATCCTCAAGACCAGGGTTTAATGACCTTTTAATACTGAATGATTATTAAAATCAAAAGTCTTCAAAATTTCAATGGATATATAGAATCCTAAGAATTTGGTTGGCTTTTTAGTGTTCTTGTTTTAGATGTACAAAGTAACAGAATAACAGAGTTTGAAGGGACCTTGGAGGTGTTCGAGTCCAACCCCTTGCTCAAGCAGGAAACCTTATACCATTTCAAGGGAAAAGTTGGTTCTTAGTCATGATAGTTAAAAATCAGAATTTCATTCTTTGCATCTTTAATGGGCAGTGACACTTGTCTATTAAATCAAGGCATCTTCAGACTTGGTTCACTTAGATAAATATGAATAATTTAATGTTTATATGTGCACTTTTTGAGAATTTATAGTACCCCTCTTTATCTGTAGATCTACCTGCCTTGATTAATTTTCAGTTTTGTAAAATAGATTAACCTCGTGGTAGAGATAGGAAACTAAACCCAAGAGGAGGCTCTAACTTGACTATGACTATTTAATTAATTCTTGATTCTAATGAGACTTGAGCAGAGAACTTTTCTGCTTACATTCTTAGTCAATCACTATATTGCAATTGCATCACTTCTGTAATTTGCTCCCATGTGAGCACTTTCCTAAGATATGTTTGCATGGAGAATGATAATGTATGAACTGGGTAAGTGCTGAGAATGCTGACAGTGGTTTATGATTTTAAAAGCAGCCTGAGTTCTAACAAGTCTTATATTAGCAGGTTAAGAGATCAGTAGACCATACCACAGGGTCTGAAACCTAGACTGGGGAGTCACAAAACTCACCACAGAAGAAAACAATGGGAAACCACTTTTGTATGGCTGCTGAAAAAAGAATGTGGATGTCTCCATGAAGTCATCAGAAGTCTAGCTTGTCTTGGCCAGGTTAAAAAACAAAAAAGACATTTATAAAAGACTGAAAACCTTATATGGTTTTGTTGAAAGAAAAAAAATTGAATTGATGATTTATGGATTGGGGGATTAAAAAGGATTAAAGGGGAAGAGAAAAGAATAATGTGGCAATAACTTGATAGAAAGAGCACATGCGATAATTCTGTTTTTTTCTTTTTCTTTTATATATATATATATATATATATATATATATATATATATATATATATATATATTACTCTTTTAATTTTTATGCTTTTATAGAATAGGAAAATTCTGATAAAATATTAAAGTTTGACTTGAAGAAGACTGCTTTTTAACCAATAGAAATAATAGTATAATTTTCAATGGAGTAAGCGATTTTATCAGACATGACATAGCTCTATGTATATCCTTTCAGTCTATCTGTGTTTGTATAGAAAAACGCTGGAAATATGCACTATTAATAATTTTTGCACACTTTCATTTTTCTCTTGATATTTTTATTGACCTTCTATATTGTTGCATTTCACATTGCTGTCATTTTCTAAGTCTTTCTATCTTAGGATGTATGCTTATCTCATTGAGAGAAGGTCAGCATGTGTCCATAACCAACCAGTGATATTAAGAGTCATGGTTCATTCTTCTGCATAGAATTAGAACTTTGTTATCATTCTAATGGTGTATCATTCCAGGAGAAAGAAAGGAATTATTTGCAAAACATGCATTTTTATTATTGCAGATGTAAGATGTTGAATTGTTGGTGTGACAGAACAAAAACTACAAACATTGCTTTGCTTAGGTACAGTATTTTGTAAGCTCAGCAGCTTTGAGTGGACTTCAATTCCCAGAATTCCTCAGCCAGCTGGCTACGGGTTGATGTCTAGATATCTTAAAGTTGCTGTGGTTGAGAAACATTGGCCTGCTACTTTTATTAGGCTCAATCAAATTAACACAAAAGGGTATGGAAGCTTTCTAGTCGTCTCGAATTCTATCAGATGAAGATATACCGCTTCACAGTGTTTTACAGCCCTCTCTAAATGGTTTACAGAGTCGGCATATTACGTCCAACAATCTGGATCTTCACTTTACCGACCTCAGGAGTATGGAAGGCTGAGTCAGTCTTGAGCTGGTGAGAATTGAACTGCTGGCAGTCGACAGAATTAGCCTGCAATACTGCATTCTAAGCATTGCACCATGTCGGCTCTTTTTATAAAACACTCTGAAATGTTATGAAAAGCAGAAAAATTTGACCTGAAAAATAGGAGGCAGATGTTTAGTCTTTAGGAAGTAGTAGGGATTTGGAGAGTCCCACCAATTATCATCTAGTCTCTAGTTTGGTATACAGTAGTTGTTAAAGCACTAGGCTAGAAGCTGGGAGTTCGAGTCCTGTTTTAGGCATCAAGACAGCTGGGTGACTTAAGGCCAGTTATTTTCTTTTGGCCCTTTAGGAAGAAGGCTGGGCCAAACCACATCTGATAATTGTGCCCAGAAACATGCACCTACTCGTACAGGCAGCTACCAGAGTCAATCATGACTTGAAGGCATGCATGCATGTATCCAATCACTAGTTTCCAGTTAATGTTCTTAGGATTAATCCAGATTTTCTAATTTCTATCCCCCAATGTTAAACATCCTTTTTTATAGTCTTGCATTTGCCCCAGAGGTGATATTTAGCCGGTTCAGACCGGTTCGCCTGAACCGGTAGCAGAAATCACAGGTGGGCCTGCCCACCCACCCCGGCTCTATGCCATCCTGTTTTTGAGGCCAGGCGCATGCTCAGAAGGCCGGGCGCATGCGAACTGGGTGCATGTGTGGGGAGCAAACCCATAGTAATATAAATTGAAACCCACTGCTGATTTGCCCCTCCAGATTATACCACAAAGCGGTATGCGGTTATCAATCCAGGTGGTCACTTTGTGTTTCTTTAATTATTTTGACAAGTATTCCCTCAAGTGATTTGAATGTTAATGCCTATCTACCTCAGATAGTATGGACAATTGTGAGGGACTCTGGAGGAGCTGAAAGCAAATAATCAAACAGAAGGAACATTCCCTGACCTCAACTCCCTTTTTAAAAAAGTTGCTATATTTTTAAGTCTCTTTCCTTATGGTTCCTACTTTAGGTACATGAGGGATGTTTAGAGGAAATCACTGTCATGGAGGCTGTCATAAAATAGGAGGAGTTACTTCCTTCTGTGCAGGTTGTAATATAAATTGACAAAAGTTTCAATATGCTGGAAGGTGAATAATTTCAGGAAGAGTGCTTGCCAGTAATGTACATGCAAGCAGCTTTCCAAAAACAATGGAAGGTTATCCAGAAATAATCTATCCTGTTTAATCATCAAAACCATAAATCATAAGTTCACATTTAACTATTTCATTATATATATATATTCGGCTTCAGCCTAATATAAACACACATACACACACACATACACACCCCATTGATTTCTGAGTGAATATATATGTCTCTGTGTGTGCTCTCTCTGTGTATGTGTATATATATATATATATATATATATATATATATATATATATATATATATATATATATATATATATATATATATATATATATATAAATATAATTTCCAGTCAGAATAAATGTAGATACTGTGTTTTATCTGATCAGAGAAGTCAATTTAGCCTTCTCAGCAAATCTCATCATGTTCACCAACCATTTCCCCATTATGAATAGTGTCAGATCTTTCCATCTTTGTGCAAACAATAATCTCACTACAGTTATCATATACAAAAACAAATGTCTATAATTTTGTTTTCAACTCTTTGCCCATCTACCCCCAAAGGAAAATCTCCAGTCCCAATTGTATATTAATCTTTAAAATCCTCTGAATCAGTGTATATATTTGTATCCAGAATTTTCTAGCTTTTTTACACATTCACCAAGACAATATCTTCATGTTGTTCACATTTCCATTATTTATTTTAGACTATTTGTCTTGTGACGTATCAACAGTGGTATACATCATTTTATAAAAAAATCTTTTTAAGGTTATAACGAAGTATACATTTAAATTCTTTCAGCCACATATTTTTCCATTATTCCAACTGTGTATTATAACCCCAAAATTTTAAGTCTAATTTTAAGTCTAGTGTCATACATCCTATCACTTGTTTTGCTTCTGTTTCAAATTTCAATAAAAGTTTATACATATTTGCTATTGAATGGTCATCATTTGTATATAGTTGTGTGACAAGCTCAATCCTACAATGTTCAGAATCATAAATTCTTTTGTCTACTTTAAATCTTTCTAATAACAATAAATAAGCAAATAAATAAATAAGCTTACAGTATATTCCTCTGCCACCAATTGTTCTCTAGATTTTATTTTATATTTCCCTTGACCAAATTCTGGTATTTCAAAATAAGATAGCCAGTTCAGCTTTCATTTCTGACTATGTTCCAAGAAGCAATCTGTCAGGTGCGTGATGAGCAACGATGGAAAAAAATGTGAAATTATGTAGATTCTGTTCCTGCATGTAAGAAAAAGTTTGTGAACTTTGTTTTACTTTCACCTTTAGATCATCACCTTCCCCTGAAGGCATGCCTGGTGGAAGGACCTGCTTTTCTTCTCTTCAGCTGTAACACCTGCCAGGTCTTCGGGGGAAAAAAAGAAACTCTTGAAAATTAGTTAGATTTTTGATGTAAGAAGATATTTTGAGCCCATTAACAAATGATGTTTTTGCTACAATAGATGATGTTGACTATGTAAAGACATATGCCCGATGTTGACAAAACAAACACGGGCTGGTATGTGACTTTGATATGAATTCTTGGTTTGCAGTTAACTTTGGTTAGATTCATAGAAAGCAAGATGCTCAGCCTGACTAAATATCTGTCTCATTGCAACTGATAGGAAAGTGGATTAATTCCTATTTATTGAGCCGCGGTGGCACAGTGGTTAGAGTACAGTACTGCAGGCTACTTCTGCTGACTGCCAGCTGCCTGCAATTTGGCAGATCGATTCTCACTAGGCTCAAGGCTGACTCAGCCTTCCATCCTTCCAAGGTGGGTAAAATGAGGATCCAGATTGTTGGGGGCGATATGCTGACTCTGTCAATCGCTTAGAGAGGGCTGTAAAGCACTGTGAAGCAGTATATAAGTCTAAGTACTATTGGTATTGCTATTGCTACTATCTTTTAGGTAGAAATCCATAACGTATCTGAAAACCTAGGGTCAAAAGATACAAGTAGGTGAAGCTGCTGAGTATAGGTTTAAAGATATATAGTCTGGTATCAAATGGATAAAAAGGATATTTTCCCCCCACAAGATCTTAATGGTATTTGCATTAATTGTTTTTCTACAGCACTTCTTTGAATCTCGAGAACAATCCCAAGAACTTCTTTCATTGTGCACTGCAATTGGGTGAAATAAGGATAGGTTTGGAGCTGCTTCTGGAATCAGTTGCACCCTTACCTAGAGCAGGAGGACTTGGCAATTGTAATTCAATCTCTTATCACCACTCTTTTGGATTACTGTAATGAACTCTAATTGGGGTTGCCGTTAAAAGAATTTTCAGAAATTGCAGTTGGTTCAGAAAGCAGCAGCCCATGTACACTCTGTGTATTTCGCTGTGCCCTCAAGACCCTGCTGTTCAGCCAGGCGGGGCTATCAATGTAATGATTTTAAATTGGGTGTTTTAAATTTTTGGGGTTTTAAATCTGAGCCGAAATTATTTAATAATTTTAATTATTTTTAATTGATGTCTGTCTTTGTGCTTTTAATAGGCTGTACACTGCCCTTAGTCCTTCGGGAGAAGGGCGGTATAGAAATAAAATTATTTATTTATTTATTTATTTATTTATTTATTTATTTATTTATTTATTTACTTTTGGTCTCCTGATTTGGGGAGCACACAATACAACTGGTTTTACAGAATCTGCATTAACATGTAGTTCTCAACATACAACAGTTCATTTAGCAAAAAGAGTGATGTAGAACTGATCCTCACACTTACAAACAGCAGCATACAATGGTCCTGGGATCAAAATTCTGGCACTTGAAAACCAGAATGTATTTATGGCAGCGGTAGTGTCCGGAAGTCATCTAGTCATCTCACAAGCAAAGTCAATAGCTGAATTTGCATAAAAATTGCATGATTCACTTACCATCTGCTGTGATTTGCTTAACCATCATGGGAAAAAGTTGATGTAAAATTGGGTGCGACTCATTTAACAGCTGCCTTGCTTAGCAACAGAAATTCTGGTCCCAATTGTGGTCATAAGTCAAAGACCACCTGTGATTGTCAATTAGTTTCCAGGTCCAATTTAAGATGCTAGTTTGGATCTATAAAGTCTTCCTAACTCGGCACCAGGGTACCTTCAGAATCACCTTCTATATTCGTCTTCAGACTAATTGTTTAGATATATCAGGGAGAATCTATTGCAAAGGAAGTTGAGGGTCTGAGTTGGCTTGCTGTCAGGGTTCCGATGAATGCCCTAATTAAATCATGAGCCTGGGGCCAAGCTTCAAAAGAAATCCAGTTATTTATTAGCAGCTTCACATTGGCACGTTCTAAGTGAAGCCAACCCTGACCCCATGTAATTTATGCCCCAATCATGACCCTGTTTCCCCCCTCCCCCCAGGGTGTGTCATCAATCACATTTGCCAATTCCCAGGTTGTACAGTTTACTCCCGTCTGGCCCAGTGGTGGGTTGCCCTTGGTTCGCACCGGTTCTATAGAACTGGTAGTAAAACCGGCGGGAGGCTCCACCCACCGACCCCGATGTCATCAAAATGCTTTTTGCATGTGCAGAAGCTTCTGCGCTTGCATAGAAGAGTGCACGCGTGAGCGGAGCGAGTGCACGCGCACGGCCCCATTGCGAACTGGTAGTAAAGGTAAGTAGAACCCACCCCTGGTGTGGCCGCTGTGGGTAACCTTGGGAGATAGCCTTGAGAGAGATACTGTATGTCTGGAATGTGCTTCTGTTTTTGGGTGCCATGCTGCTTCGTCGGTTTCCCATCCCCTCGAGAATAGTCCAGGGATGCTTTGCGAGTTGACATTAAGGGGCACTGCTTTTTCATTGCAGAATCAACATGGTTGAGTAGACTCCCAGTGAAGAGAAGGCTTGTTCCCTCTTTGCTGCTCTTTTGTTTCATAGAACCTTCCCTTGATTGGCTTTATTGTTAGTATCTTTTATTTTCTTGGTATTTTACAGTATGGTTGTATCTTTATTTCTTAAGGGTTTTGCTTTCAGTTGTATTTTTTTTCTGTATGAGCTCTCAAGAATTTGTGTGTGTGCGTATAGGCGCACACAGGAAAAAAAATACAATAGAAAGCAAAACCCATAAAAAAGAAAAATACAACTCGTATCTATCTATCTACCTACCTACCTATCTACCTACCTACCTACCTACCTACCTATCTACCTGGAGTATATATATTGTATTGCATTCTGCCATATCATTGGCTAGAATGATCAGAATATTAGGTTTTCAAAGTTCATTATGCTACGTATGTGTGTGTGTATGTATATATGTATGTATGTATATATGGGTATGTGTGTGTCTGTGTACACACACACACACACACACATCAATCACATTCTAGCCAATGTTATGGCAGAATGCATACTTTATGTTCCAATGTTCCAATGTTCAATCTAGGGCAGTGTTTCTCAACCATGGCAACTTTATGATATGTTGATTATATCTGGCTGGAGAATTTTGGAAACTGAAGTTCACATCTCTTAAAGTCACCAAGATTGAGATGACCGGGTAAGGTGCTGGGTA
Source organism: Pantherophis guttatus (assembly GCF_059756535.1). NCBI lineage: Eukaryota > Metazoa > Chordata > Lepidosauria > Squamata > Colubridae > Pantherophis > Pantherophis guttatus. The sequence goes on from NC_142064.1 coordinate 25,912,854, forward strand.
AGGTCCTTGCATTAACACTGCTGATCAGAGTAGAAAATAATTGGGCAAGTTGCAGAGATCAATCCAACCTGCAGATAATCATGTTCTATCTCTGCCAAGAGTGATACCTTCCTCTCTGGGGAGAGGAAGATGCAGAAAAAAAGAATGGTTTAGCTTTTCCCACTTTGACTTCATCCCAGTTGCTTTGATCCCATTCACGTCATCGTAAATTCAACATTAATTACCCTGAAGAGAGTGCAAATTTTGAAAGAATAATCCCTCTTATCCTGAATTATTTGGTGGGAATTTGCTTATGGTGTAATATATTCTGAAAAAATTTCAACCATATAATTCAATCAAGAATTATACTTTTGATGTTTCCCTGTTAGGTCTATTATAGTGAAATTCTGGCATCAGATCTTGGAATGCTCATTTCTTCCCAAATGATATTGAGTGCAATATTGTGAAAATTGTGGGACAATCACCTCTTGGATGGATATAGATAGCAGAGTTTCATTTCAGGTACTTAAATACACCCACATTACACCAATTCTCCGTGAGCTGCACTGGCTCCCTATTGGTCTCCAGGCACAATTCAAGGTGTTGGTTATTACCTTTAAAGCCCTACACGGCTCAGGGCCAGGTTATCTTTGAGACCGCCTTCTACCACATAGCTCCCAGCGACAGGTAAGATCCCACAGAGTTGGTCTCCTCCGGGTCCCGTCAGCTAAACAATGCCGGCTGGCAGGCCCACAGGGGATGGCCTTCTCTGTGACTGCCCCAGCTCTCTGGAACCAGTTACCTCCTGAGGTCCGGACCAACCCCACCCTGTTGGCCTTCTGAAAAGTGGTGAAGACCTGGCTTTTCCGGCAGGCCTGGGGCCGTTGATCTCGCTGTTGCGATCTTGTGAGATCCGGCCATGAATGGTGTGAATGGGTTTTAATGTTTTAATTTTTAAATGTTTTTATAATGGTTTTTTAAATGCATTGTAAGCCGCCCTGAGTCTTCGGAGAAAGGCATATAAATTGAACTAATAAAAATAATAAATAAATAAATGCTCCAAAATCATAGCCACACACTTCAAGTAAATTGTCTGGATTCACATTGTTTTAGTTGGGCGGTGTTGTGCTCCGCCAGCAGCCTGTGGAGCTGGCAGCAGACATGGATATTGAGGAGGCTGGGGAGGACCATGGGCCAGTCCTGGAGACTGGAGAAGGCTTGGACAAGGGTTCTGCGTTGGAGGCAGAGAAAGGGCCATCTGGGAGATGTGCTGCCTCCGGAGTCTCCAGTGTTGGACCTCAGCGAGGCAGAGGAACAGGGGGAGCCTGTTCCCAGTGTGCGCATGCGCAGAGCTGCCAGAAGGCAAGAACAGCTAAAATAAAAGGGACGACTTAGGAGTAAGGCTGGGAGATAATTGGCCCCTCCCATAAGACTTAAAAGAGGGGCCTTTGCAGGAAGCAACGTTTGTTCATTCGGTTCAGCTTAAAGCCTGAAGCTCTGTTTGATTCTGGACTCTGTGTGGCTTTGCCAATTAGGTCTTTGGCAGCGTGTCAAGGGAGATAAAGGTGGGTGATTATCCCGAAGGACTCTTTATAACTAATTGGGACTCATCTGTGAATGAACAGAATTCACAGCTGTTGCAATAAAAGAGGGTTTTGGGACTACACGTGTGTTTTAATGACTCAGGAAGCCTTGGTCAGAACAGGCAGTCTTATAAATGTAGTTAGTAAATAAATAAAGTCAGTATAGAGGTTAAGGTGCTGGCCTAGAAAGAGTCTGAATTCTAGTCCTGCCTTAGGCTTGCAAAAACAGCTGTGTGACTGAGCTAGTCATACTCTCTCAGCCCAACCCACCTCGTAGGGTTGTTGTTGTGGGTAAAATAGGAGAAGGAAGATTTATTGTCTGAGATGTCTGCTCCCTTGAATATGAAAAAATGAATAGAAAAAAATGGGATAAAGATATGAAAAAAAAATGCAAAGGAGGGAAAATTAAAGCGTAAGTAGCTGAATAGTTCTGATTCATATTGCTCAATCTGACCGGAGTTAAGTACCACCTCCATAACGTTTTATAATAATTCTCATATTAGTTATTCAGATAACTGTTGGAGAGGTTGTGGGGAAAAAGGAACATATTTACATATGTGGTGGGACTGTAAATTTGTGCAAAAAATGTGGAAGATGGTGTTTAAGGAGATTGAAGAAATTGTAGGAATAAAGGTAGAAGAGGCACCAAAGGTAGGATTACTCTCACTATTGGAAGATATAAAGTGTAAAAAAGAGACTAAAGTGTTCATAACAAATTTGTTGACCGCAGCAAGGTTAATGATTTCTAGGAACTGGAAGACACGAGGTGATTATTGTTTGGAAGAATGGTATAAGGAAATATGGGATATTGCCATAAATGATAAACTGACTTGTAATATTAAAGTAAGGAGGGGCATAATGAAAGTAAATGAATTCAATGGAATCTGGAAACAGTTCCTAATATATGTGTTCTCGGGAGGAAGGGGGATACCACCACCAGAAGAAGCTTTAAGATTTTGGAAGCAGGATGATCCCGAGGGGTGGGCGAGCACTTGTTGATTGTTTGTATTGTGTATATTGTAATATATTATATATTATGATTTATGTATGTTAATAAAATCATTAAAAAAAGTGTAAGTAGCTCAAGTGTGTGAATTGCATAGATTATCATAAATAATACATGTGCTGTGAGGTTTGAAGGATTTTTTTTGAGGGTCTGGGAGTTGAGCAGATTGATCACTGTTTCATTTTTTCTTTTTGAAAATTATATTCATATTTCTGAATTATTGGAACTGTTTGATTGCACTGCACTCTTTGCTGGTTTAAGAAAACTAATTAGGAATATATGAGTTAGGAATAGCTATGCATAATTTGGGCGTTAAACATGGAACACAGAATATAGGCATTTTAATTATTTTAATTATTTAATCTTAGAAAATTGAGAGACTTTTTCAGTAATGGGAAGAACTGCTGTTTATCTTCCTTTCATTCACCTTTTTAGCTTAGATACAAAAAAAGCATTAGAATATTAATAAGTACACCTGGTTCTCAACTTACAACTACGGTTGGAACCAGAATTTCCATTGCTAAACAAAGGCATTTAAGTGAATTGCACTCAATTTTATGACTAATATTTGCCATGGTTGTTAAGCGGATCACTGCTTTAAGGGAATCATTCAGTCATTAAGTGAATCCAGCTTCCCCCATTGACTTCTTGGAAGCCAGTTGGGAAGATCCCAAATGGTGATCCCAGGCTACTAAATGCATGCTGGTTGCCCTGGCATCTGTATTTTGATCATGTGACAGCCAGGATGGTACAATGGTGGTAAGTGCGAGAATCAGTTGTAAATCATTTTTTCCAGTGCTCTTGCATTTCAAAATGGTCACTAAATGAATAGTTGTAAGTTGAGGAGTACCTGCATAGCAGCATTTTTGTCTGTCTTGTAATTTGAACATGGTCTTTTCTAAACAACAATGAAAATTCTGTTTAAAACTGGGTATCTTTTTCTTGTGGTTGTAAATCAGAACTTAGAGACTGTAAAATTTCTCCTCTTCCTCCTCCTTCTCCTCTTCCTCCTCTGCTTTGTCAGCAAAAATTTTTTAGCCTTGGTCAGTAGCTTCGGATTGTGATGTTCTCCTCTTTCTACACAGGAAGAATGATAAGAACAGTGGAAGTTTTATACATGCACAGAAAGCTGGTTATCAGGCTGCATCAGTTTTTTTTTTTGTTCTTAGCTAGCTATCATGCTCTGAAGAGAGAGCATACAGGGCACATTTGGTGATAAGTCTTATTAGACTTTTGTTAATTGTGGGGAATTCTGGGAGTTAAAGTTACCAAGTCTGAGAAACATTGCTTTAGGATATTAATGTCAAGTAAAACTTTACAATATTTTTTGATCTGATACTAATTGCTTTTAGCAAAATGGCACTTGTGTTTTTCATGGTACGCCCCATTCCACAGTGTAGGAACCTGCTTTTAGCTGCTGGTTGTGACTTTCAGGAATTTGCTGCAAAACAGTTGGTTCTGAAACCGACATAACTGTGAGTTTCTTCATCTTTCGTATACGATCAGGTGAACAGGCAGTGTTATGAATACACTTGAACTTGTATCAGGACCTTGGACAGATCAATAACATATGTAGTCTCTTGGATGTTTTGGAGCAAGATTTTCTGCCACAGCAACTTCAGGATAAGTGGATTCTCATCTGCTAATTTTCTTGTCATCGGTGAGATACTGAGAGGATTTTTAAGGATCATCCATTACAACAGCTTAATTGAATTTGCCATGTGATCTTACATGCAGCATATCAAGTGCACTGAAACAGAGAAACCTATCGTCTGTGCCATGGTTACCATGGTAAATCAAATATTTTCAGAGGCCTCATTAGTCTAGAGAGCTGGTGTAAGTTTTGCAGTATGTATAACAAATATATATATATATATATGCCATCAGGTTGTGGTATTGTGAGAAAAAAAGTGTCTTCAGTTCTTCAGGTGTATTTGCCACGATTGTCTCACTTGTCATTTCCATATGAGTGATATACATGTCATCAATAGTCATGAAACAGTGTGGCTAGGAAAAAGGAAATTAAGTTTATCTGGGAAAAATACTTGGGCTTTCTTAATTGAGTTCATCTTCTTGGAAATACATATATGTGCCTCTAAATAAAATCCAGGTCTTGTATTCCCTTTGCAAAAATTTGGAGTCACATCATGGGGCTTTCTGTCATTTACCTTTCAGTTCTTTAGTTTTGCTAAATATTTCTGGAATAGACTAATTTCTAAACTTTATAGAGAAACAGACATTGTCACAATTGCTCATGTTTAGTAATCTGAATGCTGAATTATGTTTTTGTGTGACACTGCCCATAAAAATAAACAATATTATAGCAGAGGAAAATCTAAATAAATGAAATATACATGCGCAGAGGGAAAAAAAAAAGGCTGCATGAATGAGAAAGAATAACCTATTGTTTTATTTGGGGGGGGGGGCTAGTTTGCATGCATTTTCAATTCCAGGCTTCTCCAAGAAAAAGACTCAAGAAACATGACTCATGGCCATTTAAGACTGAGCTTCTCATGTTCATATTAGGTAATAAGAGTCCAACAGACTTCCAGAAACATGTTTTTGTTTGCCACTGTATATACTCCATTCATTTAAGACTTTGGTCCAGGAGTGATATGACTATGACCTAAAATTTAACCACAAATGGTAAGTTGGAGGGAATTGCCATATATTTTGCACTCTGTTAACTTGAAATGGATTTAATGTGGCCTCTTCTATCTTTTTTTTTTTTTTTGCTTGGAATTTAAAGGGAGTGTTCAGTGGTTTTTGTTTTTCTTTGCTTTTTTTCTTGTTTTTTTTTCCAGAATGAAAGCAAACATTTTTATGTACATAGATCAAAACAACAACAACAACAACCAAAAGAGTCTAGTTAGTATTTGGTCAATAGCCAGTAAGAGGCTAGTTGATGGAGTACCTACTTCTGGGTCATTGTTTTCATTGCATTCTAGATACTCATCACGTATTTCGTATTGTTAAATTAAAATGGTGAAAGAAAGAATAAGAAACAGAGAGAGTGAGACTGAGAGAGAGAAATGCTAATTAGAGAAATGGAGTTAGTTAACTGCCCATGTGATAAATGGGCACAATCAATTCTTATTTATAGCTTACAGTATAATACAAGTATGCAAAAGGTATTCTAGAGTCTGAAAATCTCTTCTTGGCTGTTATCCTAGAAACCGAGGTACTAGCTAAAACAGTTACAAGAGCAAAACTTGTTTCAAAATGAAATTAAACAAATAAAACATACAGGAAACAATAAAAGAGAATACGTGAATTTATGAGGTATTAGCATAATGTAATACAAGTGATTTAAGCAAACTGAAAAAGAGCAAATGGGAAGAAAGTCAAGTTTAATCTGGGAAACAAGCATTTGCACGCTGTACTCTTCATAGTTCTAGTGCTACTACAGGGCCAAGGAGGCCAACTCTCCAGCAGTCTACTCCCCCTAACCCTAACCCCGTGACAACCCCTGGCCCCTGAATCAGCACATTTGCTAAACCTAGAAAGCCACTGCAACCCAATCCCTAAATTGTAACATCCATAAAACAAAATCAATCTGCCAATGCTGATAATCTGTTACCTTAAAAAATGTTCTTTGGTTGAAGAAATTGGTTTTTACCAATTAAATCTATATGTACTTGCATAAAAGTTAACAAATATTCAAGGGGGAATATTCAAGTTGAAGTCTACACATCTTAACATTGCTAAATTTGAGAAACACAGCTTTAGAAGAATCACGTAGAAGAAAGTAGAAAAGTAAAATAGAAATTTCCTCTGAAAGAGTTTCCCGTCATACAGTTCTTTTAAATATAAATACTATGAAAAAATAATTTTCATAAAACCCTTTGCCTAATTAGTAGCCATTGCCATTTGATCAATGACATAAAAACTACTGTTCACATTAATAGGGGATGTCTTTCAGCTGATTTCCCAAAAGCTTTCAAATGAGTAAACAGATTCATTGATTAAATGCTGTAGATTTGGTAATATAGTCATTAAAATAGTTTGGTCGTAGATCATACAGCTTACTTAACATTGGATCGTTTTACCTTTAGTAGGATGATATTGAATGTCAGAGCTGCTCATAGATGAGAAGCATTAATTCCAGTTGGGGTTGAAAAGGGCAAGCTAGAAGGGCAGGATAATTGATTCAGGGTAAGGAAGCTTCTCATGTGATTATATTTAATTTAATTAAACAGTACAAAAAGAAAAAAAGAAAGTCAAACAACAAGAGTTTTTTAGTTATATCTGAATATCTGTGTATAACACTTTGTATAAAGCTTATAAAGCCTGTCCGTCCATGTCTTCTAGACTTGACTAGAAGACCAGAAATAAGAAAGAAAATCAGAATCTCTTTGGGTGGAACATTATAAGAGTTAATATACATTAAGAATTACAAGAGTTAACATAAGTTAACATACATTTCATATATATTTCCTCAGAATGGAAATTAAACATTACTCAGAAGGTCAAGAGAAGAAATTGTTATGTTTTGGCCTAAAAAAACTCTGCTTAAATACACAGTTGAAGTGTTGGGAGACTCACAGGATTTCTCCAGACCTCAAGCCCAAACCTAATA